>NC_059219.1:29654675-29732175 GCF_020615455.1 Coregonus clupeaformis | reverse complement strand
CCTTTACGCAGTGGAACAAGTCATTATGATGAAACTGGGAAAGTTGATGCATGTGAACTTTGTAAAGAGCAGGGTGTAGGGTGAAGAGTGGGGATGACAGGGCCTATTCATGGAGCCACAGACAGAGATATAAAAGGTAAGACCTGTGGCTCTAATCGTTATTTCCCTTGGCAGGCAGGCAGGCGCTGTATTCACTGCCCTCGCTGGGGCGTCACTTTTCTTCTTCATAAGCAAGCCCTGAAGAGTGCTTCTCTGTCTCCATGGCAACCGTACTACTGTATTCCTCGCAAAACTCCAAAGCACCCCTCCCCCCGCCCCCAGGGCTTGGCAGCCCGCTCTCTCCCTCTGCTCAGGGAAACTTCAATTACCAGCAACACTTTTTCTACCTCGCCTCAGCCTATTATGGTCAAATGAGAGTATAACGTCGACCCGAAAAGCCCGCTCCTTTGCTGTAAATCTGTGAGCCATTGTCTCATGCTCGGGGTGCTGTGACAAGACAAGGTCAAGGGGTCGTACCTCCAGGTGATGTGTTTCCATAAGGCTGTGGAGAGGGAATGCACTTATATGGTATGGTCTTTAATTATTGCCTGTTCCCTGTCTTTACTGGGTGACTGGCTACAGACTCTTCTCTCCCATAGTCCTGCACTTCTGTTCTGACACAGTACAGTAGAGACTTAGCTAACTGCTCATAATAATGGCCGGAACGGCGCAATTGGAATGGCATCAAACATCTGGAAAGCATGTGTTTGATGGATTTGATACCATTCCACTGATTCCGCTCCGGTCATTACCACGAGCCCGTTCTCCCCAATTAAGGTGCCACCAATTTCCTGTGCTTCTAACCATGTGGGTTTTAGTTACCTAACTCCAACAATCTTTATGTATGAAAAATGCTATTCTTTATCCCGTTATGAAGCAGAGCTGAGGTATATTGTGATTGTGCAGGCCCCCGGTACCCTCCAAATCCTGTGCTTGAAATACCATACCCAAAGCAGTAATCGGAGAGCGTTTAACTTGAGATCGCAGAGTGGCCTGGACAATGTAAGGAGAACTTGACAGTTGTGAACACAAAGGCATTGTGTGCGTTTAGTGGACCGCTGAGCGAAGCAGGAAATCGAGGAAGATTCTGTGGCCTTACTGTGTTTCCTATGCAGACCGCGAGGGGGGCCCCAGCGACCCTCAACACGAACACACAGGTCTATCTGTCCTGCTTGATGTCCAGCCTGGGTCCTCTCCTCGCACAGCGCTTCCTCTGTCTGACAATGGGGTGTAGACATTGGCACGCTTACATGGTAGAGGAACATCCCTCCGAGTTATCTGTAGGCTGATTACTCTATGGGTTTGTCACGCATGAACCATGGCTGCACCCCAGATGGAAAGGGCACAGTGAGCAGCAGTGAGCAGTGTTCAGAATCAGACCTACCCCCTTAAAACATCTCACACACCAAATACAGTGTTGACTGTGAAACTGAGTCCTTCACATAATAACCCACAAGTCAAACACATACTGTACATCCTCATTCACTTTAACTGTCAGTTCTAAAACACAGAGTGCCTCTTTTCATTCCTCTCATCCAACTCCAACACACTGCATGAGAATAGCAGGCCCATGGATTTAAAAGTGGACCGTATCCCAACTCAGAGCAAACATGGCTGCCTATGGGCCCCCTTGGCCTGTGTGCCTGAAATGGGAGGCGGTGGTGGTGCTATGAATAGGTTGGAGACTGGAGAGGGCATTGGCTGACTCAAAGCTGGTATGCCTGGCACAGCTATGCCAACCCTACAGGAAATGTACCCATCGAAATGTGTTGAAAATGCATTTATTGTAAGCAAAACAAATATGGTTTGAAATGCATTTTTAGTTTGCATGTTTTTCACAACATATATTTAAAATGTATTAACACATTGGAATGGCAAATGTAATTGATTCATCTTGTGTAAAACTTTCAGTAGGGTAGCCAAAGCCAGGTTGAAGAGGACCCTAAGTGGAGGTCAGTCTAGGGCCAGAGAAGTGAGGGGAACATCAGAGACCATCATTACACATCCACACTGCTCTGGATCGTTAAAAAATTGGAAAGTGGGACTTCTCCCTGACAATAAAAGAAGCCAGGTGCCTGTACACCCACGTCCGGCATTGTAAACACCACTCTCCCTGCTGTAAATGTCAGGCATAGGTAGGCGCTGCACAGCGCTCGCATGACTCATGCCACTGTATACAGACTCCCAAGATGCTATTTATCTTCAACCCTCCCCTGCCCCGGCTATGGCCTGACCGCTTCCCTCCTTTAAGGGTAAGAGTATGACGAGACGCAGACTCTACTTTCCTCTCTTCTCTCTGGTTCCAGACAGACAGAGTTGTCATTCATATTGGCTGTTCCACTGCTCTGTGTATTGTAACCTTCCATTCTGTCTCATCATGTGCCCTGTTCTAATGAATACAACATCGTGGTAAACAAAGTGCCCAGGCCCAAGGTCACTGTGGCTGCTTTACACAGGCAGCCCAATTCTGATATTTTTTCCACTAATTGGTCTTTTGACCAATCACATCAGATATTTTCACATCTTTTACAGAGCTGATGTGATTGGTCAAAAGACTATTGGGGATTTGTTTTTATTTATTGGGCTGCCTGTGTAAACGCAGCCTGTGAGTCTTCACACATTAAATGCTTCAGGTGTCAATAGCAGAAACACAGATGAACAAATCCTATAAAACCACTCTGACTGTTTATTTCCATTGACATGCTGCTCTGTCAACTGCAATGCCACGATAAATCATGAGAAAGCAAACAACCACAGACTCAACCAATACACTGCAGGTCAGACAGTCGGACGCTTAATGTCAAAGAGGCTCCCCACTTCCTCTATCCCACGTGAACAGCAGGCCCATTCCCATCATCCCCAGGCCCAAAGCTCCTCGGCACCACTGAGCCATGTGGCTCTCTGTGGTCAGCACTGACCTTCAGGCCAAATCTGATGGACATTCAGCTGCTTGCAACAAATATGGTGGTAACACATCCGTTTGTGTAACTGCACTGAGTTTGCGATTTAGTGGTGTTTTTCTCTAATTATAAAAGTGCGATTTTAGAATGTCAAAGGTTGAATGGGCTAATTGGTTGATCATTTTCATCTTTGTCAATTGTCTGAACGTTGACTTCGCTGCTCAGTTGTGTTTTTACCTTTATATTCCACCTGAGGATGCTGTTGAGCAGAGCTTCAGAACAGTGGATGAGGTGAACCATTTTATTGATTGAGAGACTTGACGTTATCGGTGCATTTGAAAGATAGACACTGATACGACCATGGTTCAAAAAGCTTTACACTGTTCTATAACCCATCAAGCTACTGCTACAGATGGAATATGGCAACTCGACAACACTTTTCATCTTTCTCTTTGTTTATTTTTGACTTGTGCGTCAACGTTTAGTGTGCCTCATCTGGATTGCTCAGATTGCACAGGATGCCCTGGATCAGATCAACATGGCATGTGCGTCAACGTCCCAAATAAATAGATGTTGTGGTGGCTGTATTTCATTACACACACTAACATCTCTGTTCAATGACTAAGAGTCATTTCCTTATGCAACATTACTCCTTCAGGTCTCCTTTCTGAGCTTTTCTCACTGCTACTAGGCAGCAGTGTGTGTTTATGTTAATGTGTGTGGGGGCGGGGGTCTACCTAGTTGAAAAGGGCTACCTCCTAATTCTATGAAAATAAAGTATTTTAAAAAGTGTTTAAGACATAATCTGGTGGCCAGGCAAAGGGAGATGTATGATAATGTATCTCAATGAAGCATTGATGCAGGACATTGGATAAGGACTCCCTCTACATGCCTCTATCTGAGACACTCGACTGCCGTTCATCAACTCAGTTTTGGAAGTGTCAGGTGTTGCTGTAGATTGGTGTGGTGTGGAATCAGGCGCAGGACGCAGAAGTTAAGTCCAACAAAGACTTTTAGTAGAGCACACAAAAATACAATCCAAACAGCCCGGAGGCGAGAAAAGCGCACACAGGCGTAAACAAACGAGCGCACAAAACATGTGCGAAAATCCTCTCCTAAAATAAACAAGGAGGAAAGCTACAAATAGCGCACCGAAACGGGTAGCACAACAACACGACAATTACACACAACACCTAAACTCACAACAAGGAACTAAATAGGGTGCTTAATGAGACATAACACAAAACAGGTGTGACAAACAGACAAAACCAATCAAACATGAAACATAGAACGGTGGCAGCTAGTACTCCGGAGACGACGACCGCCGAAACCTGCCCGAACAAGGAGGAGGGGCCGCCTCGGCCGAAACCGTGACAGGAAGCAGCTCATTTCCCCTGATCTCTGTGGAGTTCTGACCTGATTTCTCCCACAATGAATTGGACTGCTCTCTTTGCTTTGTCATCAAATGGGTTACGGGGAACTAGAGACAGACAAACTGAAAAAAAGAAACATTACAGTAGGCTACTACAATGTCTGCACAATGTTGAAACTTGACACGTACGTATAAGCGACCGCAGCAGTACTTTCAGCAATAGACACACTTTCTGTCTATGATGACCACTCTTCCAGAATCCAAATTGCAAGCCCAATTGCCACCATCATTGCATGCCCTCCTGTAACTGGAGCAATACAAATAAATGATGCTCAACATGCACATGGACAAATCAGCAATTGCCTGAAAATAATGTTTGTTTATTTTATTGGAAAAATGAATGCATCCCATAGAAGAGAGAAGTTGAGGGCATTTTTGTGAGAAAGAGAAAGGCAAATGAGATTAACGCTAAAAGCGGCAGCGTATTTTTTGCTTAAAAGCACCAACGGGGGTCGTTTTTGAGAGACACTGTCTGCCAAGCAGTAACACTTTTTATTTTATTAACCTTTTGTAACACAAGTAAATGGTTTAAATTCACCAAAATAAGTATATATTTTAAAAATGTCACACATTTATAGTCAAATGTAATGTTTCTAAATAAACGTTTTTGTATGTTTTTCATGTTTTGAACAGATATTTGGATCAATTTCATCCATAGACAATTGTTAAGAAAATGTGTCTGTTATTCATTCAAAGTGTTGTGTTTCTGTGATACTCAGAGCTAACCTGACATACCGGTACCACCTAAGATGGCTCATGATACTCAGAGCTAACCTGACATACCGGTACCACCTAAGATGGCCACCGAAATGGGCGATATAGGCAATAAGGGTGACTCGATATGAATATATTTTCAGGGTACATACATCTACCACTGAGCCACATATGGTGCTTTATCACAAGGTTTACTATTGAGTCCTCATTTTCAGATTAGCTGTGCACCACTAGTATGCAAAAGAGAGATTCTATTTAATTCCTCAGTTTTAGCCCAGAAATCATGGTAAACATTTTTTTGTTGTTGTTGGTAACTAGTTGATTGACAAAGTCCTACCATTTCAGAAGGATAAAAAAAAGGGTTTCGAAATTGACGTTTGACTATTGATGGCTGCTGGCGCTTTAAGGGTTAAGTGGTGATACCGCCTGTTAAAGACAACCCCCTAAACTGCCTGAATGAAAAAGATTAAACCTGATAAAACCATACATATTAGGCCTATGTAGATAAAACCATACACTCAGACTTACAATCAGATGTGTTCTTTAAATTCATTATTCTGTGCCAAAATGGGTGAAAGTTGGAAAATCAACATGACGGTGTGGACACTCCATATATTTGTGTTTATATATCAGTATCATTGGGAAGACCACGAGATTATATGCATTTCGCACAAATTATCAGATCAATTGATTGGGGTCCTGCAATTTGTTGAGATCTGAAACTAATCAGGTCTCTGCATATGCAGAAGTAGTGTGCAACATAGGGCGTCAGGTAACCTATTAGAGCCATGGGCCAGTAACTGAAAAGTGACTAGTTAAAATCCCCGAGCCAACTAGGTGGGGGGAAAATCTGCCGATGTACCCTAGTGCAAGGCACTTAACTTTAATTGCTCCAGGGTCGCCGTTGATAATGGCAGTGACCAAGACCCGGCGGCAGAATGAGTCAGTTGGACGGGCATTTGATTTCCATAGGGGGGCACGTTTTTTCACAGGATCCCCTATATATTTTTTTACGGCTGTAATAGTAAAGACCATAGGCAGCTCGTTAGTTTCAAGTTTGGGGAAGCTTACAAGTTACCCTACCATTTTTACCGATCTGCGTGCCAGTAATGATTATTTTTATATGCGAATTGTCTTGGAACGGTTTCATTTCAATAATAACGTTTTCGTTTCTCAAAATCATTGTCACGTGGTTAATCATAAACATCTGAAGTAAAATGATAAAAATCTAAAAGTTAAAATTAAACTATGTCGAGAGCACTAAACTCTGCCATATGGACACACTGATCCAATATGATCCATTGAAAAGCTAAAGAAATGAGAGTAGAACTCAGAGATGCAGCAGTAGGCCTCAACTAAGTAAAAATACATAGGCCTAAAGCCGATAAATAAAAACAGTAGACAATATCCTGATGAAAATTCCGGTTCTTTCAATCACATTAATCTATCTACTCCGCCTGTCTGATTGCGGTTCTATTGCTAATGAAGTACAACATTGTATCAAATCATCACTCGGTCCGGCCAGAAGCTGTCTCTAGCGAACTTGCAACATTGTATCAACTAGCCTATTCCGGACCCTCAGATTTTCCTGCGCCAGTGAGCTCGGGACAGAAATCTGTTTTTTATGACTTTACACTGGATATATGGGATCATCAGATCATGATATTATGCTCTTTCACACGGCTTGGTGATTATCGAGGCCGGGAGTGTTGGAAAGATTTTTCAAATACTGAGGAACTATAATTCGCAATGGATGTTAAAAAACAGACTTCGTTGACGTGTGAGGCGAAGAAAAAAATGATTAGTGTACGTTAAGACAATCAGAAATCAGACATTGCCAATTGGGCACTTTCCTACATATGCATGCATTCTGGAGAGAGACGCGCCATATATTCGCCACACCCCCTCTCCTTATTAATGCAACATTTTAAATGATACTCAAGACGTTATCTTCACACATATTTTTGACGCTTTTCACTGACAGCCGCAACTCAATCAGCGAGACCTATTGCCACGCGCACTACCCAAATCACTGGCTTCTCAAACACACAGCACATTTTTTAAAAAGAAGCTAATGATCCTCTGTGGCTAAGTCATGGTGAAGTATTTTGAATGATTTTATTTAGACAGGAGTAATTATATAATTTTGGCGAAACATCAATTTACTTTAGGGCAATCCAGCATCCTAACAGTGCACCCGCCAACTTTTCTTTTCAAATCGCAAGAGGCTGAAACCATAGATCTGTATATAATGACGAGATGCTCATGTCTCGGCCCTAACAATAGGAGACTTTGTCCCAAAGCCTGGAATGAAGGCGACAAACGTATTTTTTTATTTGATATTTTTATTTAACCTTTATTTAACTAGACGTCAGTTAAGAACAAATTCATATTTACAATGATGGCCTACCAAAAGGCAAAAGGCCTCCTACGGAGACGGGGGCTATATATATATAAAGGACAAAACACACATCACGACAAGAGAGACACCACAACAGACACCACAACACTACATAAAGAGAGACCTAAGACAACAGCATTGCATGGCAGCAACACATGACAACACAGCATGGTAGCAACACAACATGACAACATGGTAGCGCCACAACATGACAACATGGTAGTAACACAATATGGCAGCAGCACAACATGGTAGCAGCACAAAACATGGTACAAACATTATTGGGCACAGACAACAGCACAAAGGGCAAGAAGGTAGAGGCAACAAAACATCACGCAAAGCAGCCACAACTGTCAGTAAGAATGTCCATGATTGAGTCTTTGAATGAAGAGACGGAGATAAAACTGTCCAGTTTGAGTGTCCACTTAGGTCTGCATATTATTCCCATAGAAAAGCATCGGGCTTATACTGGACAGAATTTGGCGAGCCCTCTCGCTTCGCCTCTTCCTCTCTGCTGAAACTATATCACAAGAGAAAGCATCTGAGCGAGCGAAACAGCGTCCCTCTAAATGTAGCCCATGTATCTGATGATGTCTGAACAGAAATAGTATGACATGCCATACTCTTTTGGTCCAGACAGCATTAGATACATGGTCTACACATACTAAGACAGAGGGGCGCTGTTTCGCTAGTTCAGATGCTTCAACTGAGATTGATGCATGTTTCTGTTGGCCCGCGTCTCGGTCAAATAAATTATACATATTTCAATATTTTATTTGGACGGGCAACGAGGTACGGTAGGGCGAGCCAGCCCCCGTAAGGCTCGCCCATAACACCGGCCCTTCCGTCACCCCACTCTCTGAGGGTGTCTCTGGGAGAGTTGGGATATGTAACAACAAAAAACACATTTCCAATTCACACATGCATATAATACACACTTGTAGCCGACATGTGTGAAATAGGACAAGTATAACCACCCACCAAATTATTATTAATTACATTGTGGAAACTCCATCAATATGAATTAACAATCTAATAATCTGCGCAGCACAACTGCAATATAGGCGGACGGGAACAGAGCCAATCACAAGCGTTATGAAACACTTAAGCAGAGGGCGTTTAGGATCTATCATAATGGTACAAATGCCTGAAGAGATTCCAGCGTCAACTTGTGTATTCCTCTGGACAATAAACTGGTAAACATCTGGTTTTATTTACAATATAGAATGTATAGCCTGTATTTGAATTAATGAAGTTGATTCAGGTGGTCTCTGTCCCATGTGCTGAAAGACACATTCAGTTGTTACAGCGGCATAGACCTTTTACGAACTCGATAATTATAGCGCTATAGTGACTTGCTACCGGCGGTAATAGAGGGTGCATTGGTTATGACTTTAATTACACATTCTCCACCACCCTGTAACACGGTAACATGTTTAGTACATCGTGTTCCCACACCAACACTAATCGGATATATACTGGCCAAATATAATTTCCTTTACTGATGTTGCCCTCAATAGACCAGTTCAACATTCAGTTTGATTTTTACAGTCTTTGCGGTGAGGAAAGCAATGCTTGTTTGTTTATGTGATCATCCTAAATAAAATGTACCTTATTGTTTATTAATGAGCTCATTTAGAGCAATGGAAAACAGACTATGTACTGAAAACATAGAACAGTAGTATAGTACTAACTGGTACACATTACTGACAAAGGACGTAGTGGTCTTGTGTGATGTAACTCTGCTCAGTGTGTGTGTTTGTCTTATACAGGTCATCTGTACTTTAGTGCCTTGGCAACAATGCTCCGTGCCACCACTGCCTTCCTGTGCGCCTATTGCCAGAAGATGAGGGTCTTAACCCCTCCTACAGGCTTCTCCACCTCTACCCTCGCCAACAAGCGGCCAGAGAACCAGAAAACTGTGGACTCCCTTTATGACCTGTCGGTGGACATCCGTAAGGTGCGTAAGTTCAAGGGATGGGTGCTGTCAGAGAACGCTGTGTACGTGTACGAGACGGCGGACCTGCTGCGGGACATGGGCGCTGACACTGCTTCCATTGCCCGTGTTCTGGAGACCCACCCCGAGGCCATCCTGTGTCGGCCCGAGGACGTGGCAGCTCAGCGTGACCTCTGGTCCTCCGTATGCCCCAACCGGCGTGAGCTGGTGGGCATCATTGAGAAGTTCCCTGCCTCCTTCTTCACGCTCACGCACCACACCAACCAGCGTGACAACATCCGCTACCTCCAGAGCCTGCACCTCAGCAAGCGCATCATCGGAAAGCTGATGGCCAGCGCCCCCCAGAGCTTCAGCCAGCCCTTGGAGAGCAACCAGGAGGTCATCCACACACTGCGAGAGACCTACCTGGACCTGGGCGGGGACGAGGGAAACCTGCGCTTATGGCTCCAGAAGCTGCTCAGCCAGAACCCCTACATCCTGATGCGGCCGGCCATGGCGTGGAGGGACAGTCTGGCCTTCCTGAGGGAGAAAGGCTTCACCACAGAGGAGCTTCTGGTCCTGGTCTCCAGCCTCAGGGCCTCCATCGCAGAGCTGCAGCCTGAGGCCATGCAACAGGCTCTGGACTACACCCAAGGGGTGCTCATGTGCTCTGAGGACGAGCTCCGGGAGATAGTCCTCCGCTGCCCCGCTGTATTGTACTACTCGGTGCCCACCCTGGTGGGCCGGTTCAAGGGGCTGCTGGACGTGGGGGTGAGCATGGACCAAGTGAGGGAGACGCCCAATGTGCTGGAGCTCACCACGCAGATTGTGATCTACCGCATCCAGAAACTGGCCTCCTATGGCTATGATGTGCGCGGTGGCAGCCTGGACGTTATCGTCGGCACCAAGAAGGACTTTGAGATGACCTATGGCAAACTGCAGCTAAGGCAGCAACGACCACTCTTCAACCCTGTTGCCCCCCTCAGGACCGCAGAGGAGTGAATGTTAACGGACCACATCTTAATGTTTTAAGGGGATGGGATGAATGCTGCACAGTTGCAGAACAAGCTATGGGTGTTTTACTGTAGCTATTGATTGGAGATTGAGGTCTTATGATGTCTCTGTTGCCATGAGCTATACATTTCTCCAATGACTCAGTGTATTGTGTATAATGTGTTTGCTATGGAGATCTGTCTCCAGAAATAGGTGGATCAGCCAATCATTGTCAGGGAATCGCTGTGTTTGTTTCAATTAGCCTGAGTCACCTATCAATAGCCACTGTTCTATACTCTATAGCATGAGACGAGAAATAATCATGTGCAAGGTTTCACATTTGTATCCATTGATGAAATGGTATCCCTTGCACCTTATGGTTTAAATGTGTATGAACTCTACTGATAGCATTATGGAGACAGTGTGAAAGATCCAAGTGTTTCACACAGTTATGCTAAATACTAAATGGAATCATTGTAAATAAAAATGTAAATACAGGTGCTGTGTGATATTATTAAGTTTAAGCTAACTTGCACACATTTTGGTGTAGTTCCTTGTAGGCTGGATTGACTTGATAACATCAAGTTTGAAAAATAAAACTTATAACAGATAAGTCGTCTGTTTGAAATACCATTTATTTGTGACTTGCCACCGGACAGCTCTTTACCTATACCTACACTCTTAGAAAAAAGGGTTCCAAAAGGGTTCTTTGCCTGTCCCCAGATGAGAACCCCTTTTGGTTCCAGGTAAAACCCTTTTCGGTTCTAGGTAAAACCATTTGGGTTCCATGTGGAACCCTCTGTGGAAAGTGTTCTACATAGAACCCAAAACGTTTCTACTTGGAACCAAAAGAGTTCTACCTGGAACCAACAAGGGTTCTTCAAAGGGTTCTCCTATGGGGACAGCCGAAGAACCCTTTTAGGTTCTAGATAGCACCTTTTGTTTCTAAGAGTGTATGCAATTTAGAATGCATTTGATCATAAGCACATTTCATGGCATCAAAAAACACTGTACAATACAAAAAGTTCAAACTTTTAACAAACAAAAAAGCCACACAGAAGGATATAGATATTCACAGTTTTTAATGATGTTTAGTGTCACATTGTCAGACTTGTGACATTCACCAGGAAGAGCATTCCTTCTAAGGAGGGACAGTAGTGTAAGACCTGGTTCAAGTTGTTGTAACATGATACCCAGCCACATGGTTATCATTCCCCCACTTAATTCAAGGCTAAAAATAGCATAGCATGATAGAAAAAGGTTTATTCAAAAAAAGATACCCATCTGTTTGCACTGTTACTTAAAACTCTAGCTAAGTCTGCAAAATGTATATGATACTTACTATAACAACTCACACATACTGAAAATGAACAGAGAGTGACGGATAAATACATTCTCATATAGTTATTAAGCAGTTCTATGTATTAATACATATTAATGCATCTAAGTAATACACTGTAACAAAGGTTATGCACGGATCAGCTGTGAAGACAGGTAGGCCTACTGTAAGACGTTTGTTGCGTTCATTTCAACAATATTGGTAACCAATTAAATAAAGCCAGTGAGAAAAAGAGAAGTGTCTAGCCATCCAAAACCACAGATGTTGAGGAACACTGAACAAAAATGTAAACACAACATGTGTTGGTCCCATGTTTCATGAGCTGAAATAGAAGATCCCAGAACTTTTCCATACGCACAAAAGGCTTATTTCTCTCAAATGTTGTTCACAAATTTGTTTACATCCCTGTTAGTGAGCATTTGATCCCCTGCTGATTTTGTACGTTTGCCCACTGACAAAGACATGATCAGTCTATAATTTTAATGGTAGGTTTATTTGAACAGTGAGAGACAGAATAACAACAAAAAAATCCAGAAAAACGCTAGAAAATGTTAGAAATTGATTTGCATTTTAATGAGGGAAATAAGTATTTGACCACTCCAAGACCTTAATGTGCTTCTTCTTGAGCCACTCCTTTGTTGCCTTGGCCGTGTGTTTTGTGTGTGAAGTTGTCCTGTTCCCTTAGCAGAAGAACACCCCCAAAGCATAATGTTTCCACCTCCATGTTTGACGGTGGGGATGGTGTTCTTGGGGTCATAGGCAGCATTCCTCCTCCAAACACGGCGAGTTGAGTTGATGCCAAAGAGCTTGATTTTGGTCTCATCTGACCACAACACTTTCACCCAGTTCTCCTCTGAATAATTCAGATGTTCATTGGCAAACTTCAGACGGCCCTGTATATGTGCTTTCTTGAGCAGGGGGACCTTGCGGGCGCTGCAGGATTTCAGTCCTTCACGGCGTAGTGTGTTACCAATTATTTTCATGGTGACTATGGTCCCAGCTGCCTTGAGATCATTGACAAGATCCTCCCGTGTAGTTCTGGGCTGATTCCTCACCGTTCTCATGATCATTGCAACTCCACGAGGTGAGATCTTGCATGGAGCCCCAGGCCAAGGGAGATTGACAGTTATTTTGTGTTTCTTCCATTTGCGAATAATCGCACCAACTGTTGTCACCTTCTCACCAAGCTGCTTGGCGATGGTCTTGTAGCCCATTTTAGCCTTGTGTAGGTCTACAATCTTGTCCCTGACATCCTTGGAGAGCTCTTTGGTCTTGTCCATGGTAGAGAGTTTAGAATCTGATTGATTGATTGCTTCTGTGGACAGTTGTCTTTTATACAGGTTACAAACTGAGATTAGGACCACTCCCTTTAAGAGTGTGCTCCTAATCTCAGCTCTTTGCCTGTATAAAATATACCTGGGAGCCAGAAATCTTTCTGATTGAGAGGGGGTCAAATACTTATTTCCCTCATTAAAATGCAAATCAATTTATAACATTTTTGACATGTGTTTTTCTGGATTTTGTTGTTGTTATTCTGTCTCTCACTGTTCAAATAAACCTACCATTAAAATTATAGACTGATCATTTCTTTGTCAGTGGGCAAACGTACAAAATCAGCAGGGGATCAAATACTTTTTTCCCTCACTGTAATTCAATGTATGACAATTCCAGTGGGTCAGAAGTTTACATACACTACGTTGACTGTGCCTTTAAACAGCTTGGAAAATTCCAGAAAATGATGTCATGGCTTTAGAAGCTTCTGATAGGCTTTTGAGTCAATTGGAGGTGTACCTGTGGATGTATTTCAAGGCCTACCTTCAAACTCAGTGCCTCTTTGCTTGACATCATGGGAATATCAAAAGAAATCAGTCAAGACTTCAGAAAAAAATGTGTAGACCTCCACAAGTCTGGTTCATCCTTGGGAGCAATTTCCAAATGCCTGAAGGTACCACGTTCATCTGTACAAACAATTTTGTACGCAAAAAAAGACTTGCTGGCACGAAAATAGGCATGAATGATCAGTTCCCGAGGGAGATTGTAGAAAGGCGCAAAGTTCTGTATGCAATCTTCAAGGAAAACAGATTAAAAGGGAAACGTGTTGCACTCGTGGTGGATAAACTATATATTGACAACCAAATGTTCAGAGACACAAAGACTACTCCATGGCTATTCTAAAAGTTGTAATAGAGGAGTCGAATATTGGAGCACCCGTTACTAGCAGTGATAGGGATTGTAATATTAAATAACATTTATAGTAAGTATAGTATTTTATAAAAGGATAAAACGACATAACAAGCAGAATAATACATCTTTAAATACAAATAATTAGAACATGGCTTTTTTGGCGGGAGGTTGTTGTTTTGGCGGATGGTTGTTGTGGTTGGTCCTGTGTTCTCTCTGGCGTCCTTTCCCCCTTGCGGCAGATGTGGATGCGGGTGCGTTTGCACGCTCGGCCCATTTCTTCCGCAGTCAACCATGTGGTGTGCATTTTTGTGTTTGAAAAGGTGCGGCGTTAAGTGAGTGAGAGGGGAAATGGTTGCATATCCCAGAGACGACCGGGGGTCTATGAGCAGGGGTAGTGAGAGAGAGCTTTCAATTTTGTGTAGATGAGGGATATACATTTTAAAATATAGTATACATCTAGTCAAATTTTTTATTGTCCTATCATGATGGAAAGATCCCTAACCCTATAACCTGGACACCCACCTGAGCGACCCATACACCAAAGAGAAGTTCCCATCTCTTTTATGGACCTGCTGTGAGTATGCAGCCTAAACAGAGAAATAAATGCGGTCAGAGACCTACTTGAGCAGCACCGCCCCCTCAAGATTCTGAGCCTGCCTGGCAGGGTTGGTCCTACAAAGCCAGAGCCCCCTGATGGGAGAGCATAATATACAAGGAAATTCTCAAAGCTGCTAATGAGAACCTTGACGACCTTTTACCTAGCCGGTGGGGATTCCGGTGGGGTACGCACACCCAGGTAGTGGCAGTGCTGGCAACACTGGCTGCAGTAACCCATGGGGAGGGGGTCACACTCGGACAATCAGAGAGGGGGTTTATCATTGTGGCCCAGGTGGCACAAAATAATCAAAGGTCTGACCGCATGGAGATGCTTGGGAAAATGGTTACAACAGGGGATCAGAGTGTTTGTGTCTCAGGTGAAGAGGGTGGATCTGATCTCCATCACCTAGGACTTGACATAGATTAAGTAGATTAATCAAATCTCACATTCTTATCAATTTCTGCTCAATCTGCATGCTTTCTCAATCAGCTTTAACTGTATGTGCACTCGTAAATCAGGTTATTTCTCGAGTTGGGTTCTGGGATATAACAGCCGTTGAGTATCTGATTTTATGGTGGATTGTGGAGGAGGGGGGTTGAGTGTGTTGGAGTATGTGAGTATGTGCGTGTGTGCTTGTCTGGCATCTGTTGTGGGGGGGTGGGGATGTTGGGGGGGAGGGGGGGTATGGGGTGGACCATGGTAATTATTTGCTAGGATAATAATTGCTTGTCAATAAATTAAATGTAATACAATGGCAATCCGGGTTATATGTTAAAATCCTACGCATGAACTGCCGACATTATTATGCATATTAATTGATAATGATGGAAAATAAGATATGCAAGATATTTGAATAGATATATATTTTTAAATAGTTATATATAGAGGTGACAGCATTGGAAATACTTTTGGCGGTTAATCTGCTTCTGTTTTGTGCGTGGCACTGTGTGCTGTTTTCGATGGATGGGTCCTGGCCTCTCGGGGCCCTAGGGATCCGGAGGGATGTGGGTGGGATGCCGATCACTGGGATGACGGCTCAACTTGGGATGGGGAGGGGCTTTAGCGGGGGAATTAGTGGAGAACAATTGAAGGGATACTTAGTAGCAATGCAAATATCATGGTACAGCTATATGGACACTCAATCATTACGGTATTTTTTATTGGTAAATTTACAAACATATATAATGATAAATAGACTTAAAAGTTGTATCTCATTATGGTGTATGGTGAAATAAGTATAGCCAGTTATAATTGTAATGGCTTAGCTGATAATAACAAAAGAAGAACAATATTTACATGGCTCAAAGAGAAGGAATATAATATCTATTGTTTACAGGAAACTCATTCAACAATTCTAGATGAAGTTGCGTGGAAAAAGGAATGGGGGGGGTGGGGGGGGGGATCCGAATGTGCAAATTGTCCAAATAGATACTCAAGGTAGATGGATTATTTTAAATATGTAATTGGACAATAAACAGATATGGCTCATTAGCATTTACGGACCAAATAATGATGATCCACACTTCTTTGACAATATATATAATAAATTATCAACCCTGCAAGCAATTCAAGACAATATTATTATGGTGGGGGATTATAATACTGTTTTAAATAGCTCAATGGACCGTAAAGGAAATCACACCACAAACAATCACCCACATGCTCTTAAGGAAATCGTGAATGTCATGGATACATTAGAACTAGTAGATATATGGAGGCTTAAATATCCTGATCTAGTGAGATATACATGGCGGAGACTCAATCAAGCTAGTTGTCTTGACTTCTTTCTTATCTCATTCTCGTTGGCACCTAAAGTTTAAAAAGTGTTGATAGGGGACAGAATGCGGTCGGACCGTCATATAATTGGCATATACATTACTCTTACTGAATTTCCACGTGGGCGAGGATATTGGAAATTTAATCAAAGCCTATTGGATGATAATTTATTTTTAACTAGGACAAAGGAATTTATAACTGACTTTATCCGACATAACATACAGTGGGGGAAAATAGTATTTAGTCAGCCACCAATTGTGCAAGTTCTCCCACTTAAAAAGATGAGAGAGGCCTGTAATTTTCATCATAGGTACACGTCAACTATGACAGACAAATTGAGAATTTCTTTTCCAGAAAATCACATTGTAGGATTTTTTATGAATTTATTTGCAAATTATGGTGGAAAATAAGTATTTGGTCACCTACAAACAAGCAAGATTTCTGGCTCTCACAGACCTGTAACTTCTTCTTTAAGAGGCTCCTCTGTCCTCCACTCGTTACCTGTATTAATGGCACCTGTTTGAACTTGTTATCAGTATAAAAGACACCTGTCCACAACCTCAAACAGTCACACTCCAAACTCCACTATGGCCAAGACCAAAGAGCTGTCAAAGGACACCAGAAACAAAATTGTAGACCTGCACCAGGCTGGGAAGACTGAATCTGCAATAGGTAAGCAGCTTGGTTTGAAGAAATCAACTGTGGGAGCAATTATTAGGAAATGGAAGACATACAAGACCACTGATAATCTCCCTCGATCTGGGGCTCCATGCAAGATCTCACCCCGTGGGGTCAAAATGATCACAAAAGGACCAAAGTAACAAAGCCTACCATCAGTAACACACTACGCCACCAGGGACTCAAATCCTGCAGTGCCAGACGTGTCCCCCTGCTTAAGCCAGGACATGTCCAGGCCCGTCTGAAGTTTGCTAGAGTGCATTTGGATGATCCAGAAGAGGATTGGGAGAATGTCATATGGTCAGATGAAACCAAAATAGAACTTTTTGGTAAAAACTAAACTCGTCGTGTTTGGAGGACAAAGAATGCTGAGTTGCATCCAAAGAACACCATACCTACTGTGAAGCATGGGGGTGGAAACATCATGCTTTGGGGCTGTTTTTCTGCAAAGGGACCAGGACGACTGATCCGTGTAAAGGAAAGAATGAATGGGGCCATGTATCGTGAGATTTTGAGTGAAAACCTCCTTCCATCAGCAAGGGCATTGAAGATGAAACGTGGCTGGGTCTTTCAGCATGACAATGATCCCAAACACACCGCCCGGGCAACGAAGGAGTGGCTTCGTAAGAAGCATTTCAAGGTCCTGGAGTGGCCTAGCCAGTCTCCAGATCTCAACCCCATAGAAATCTTTGGAGGGAGTTGAAAGTCCGTGTTGCCCAGCGACAGCCCCAAAACATCACTGCTCTAGAGGAGATATGCATGGAGGAATGGGCCAAAATACCAGCAACAGTGTGTGAAAACCTTGTGAAGACTTACAGAAAACGTTTGACCTGTGTCATTGCCAACAAAGGGTATATAACAAAGTATTGAGAAACTTTTGTTATTGACCAAATACTTATTTTCCACCATAATTTGCAAATAAATTCATTAAAAATCCTACAATGTGATCTGTCATAGTTGACGTGTACCTATGATGAAAATTACAGGCCTCTCTTATCTTTTTAAGTGGGAGAACTTGCACAATTGGTGGCTGACTAAATACTTTTTTCCCCCACTGTATACCAAACCTTTTTTGATATACTAAGAGGACCGTTATTAGCATGTTTTAACCACTCCTATGTAAATGGTAGATTATCTGATACTCAAGAAGAAGGTCTGATATCATTATTACTGAAACAGGATACAAGTGGAAAATATAAAGATCCAGTCCATTAAAAAAATTGGCCCCTTACACTTCAGTGTTGTGATGCAAAAATTCTAGCAAAATGTATAGCGCATAGAATTAAAAAGGTATTGTCAGATATTATTCATTCTAATCAGACAGGTTTTTTACATGGAAGATACTGTCATGAGCCCTCTCACTCCACCGGGTTACCACCTTAATTTGCTTCCACTCTGCTCACCTCCCTCTCTCTACTCAGCCTAACTAGCTCCACCTGTCCCTGCTCTGCTCGGCTCTAATTACTCTGCCAGCTGCGCTGCATTACCCACTAACCTCTCCCAGTATTTAAGGCCCTGTCTTTCAGCTCTCCGGTGTCAGATCGTCTGCAAAGCTCACACCCGGAACCTGTTTGCTCGCGCTTCTGGCTCACCCTGGTTTTGTGACCCCCGGACCTGCCTGTTTTTTGGATACTCTTCTGCCTCAGGAGATCCAGACCTGCTTCTGCCATTACGACTCCTGACTACTCTTCAATCCCGGTAACTCTGACCAGCCTTCTGCCTTGCTACTACGTATTTTGGATTTCCCTTGAACTGTACTGCTGCCTGGTTTCATTCCGCCCTGTTGTGTCTGTGTCTCCCCCAGGACTTCTGGACCACCCACCACCGGCTTCATAGGACGCATCGCTGCCACTGGGGGGCACAGACCCAGCGCATTGGACGGACCCCTGTTACCCCTGGAGCCTTCATTCACTCCCTACTTCCCTTTTCCCTTAAGTTTAATAAACTTTCTGGTGTGACGCAATTGTGGTCCTCTGGTCGTCTGTCTGAACCGTGACAGATACATTGGATATAATATAAGGCAAGTATTGGAAACAATAGAACATTATGGAAAATCTGAGAAACCAGGCCTGCTATTCATAGCAGACTTCAAAAAGGCATTTGATAAAGTACGACTGGGGTTTATCTCTTATAAATCTCTTATAAAATGGGTCAAAATCATGTATAGTAACCCTAGGTGTAAAATAGTAAATAATGGCTATTTCTCCGAAAGTTTTAAACTGTCAAGAGGAGTGAAACAAGGTTGTCCACTATCGGCATATCTATTTATTGTGGCCATCGAGATGTTAGCTATTAAAATCAGATCCAACAATAATATCAGGGGATTAGAAATCCAGGACTTAAAAACAAAGGTGTCATTGTACGCTGATGATTCATGTTTTCTTTATAATCCACAACTAGAATCACTCCACAGCCTCATAGAGGATCTAGATACATTTTCTAACTTCTCTGGATTACAACCAAATTATGACAAATGTACTATATTACGTATTGGATCAATAAAAAATAAAAAATTTACATTGCCATGTAGTTTACCAATAAAATGGTCTGATGGTGATGTGGATATACTCGGAATACATATCCCAAAGGAAATTAATGATCTCACTTCAATAAATTATAATAGAAAGTTAGCAAAAATAGATAAGATCTTGCTACCATGGAAAGGTGGGTGCCTGTCAATTTGTGGAAAAATCACCCTGATTAACTATTTAGTATTATCCCAGTTTACCTATTTGCTAATGGTCTTGCCTACGCCTAGCGAACAGTTTTTTAAAATTATATGAGAAAAATATATTCAATTTTATTTGGAACGGCAAGCCAGACACAATTAAATGGGCATATCTATATAATGAATATGAATTCGGAGGACAGAAATTATTAAATATTAAAGCATTAGACCTATCATTAAAAGCTTCAGTCATACAAAATTACACTTAAATCCGAACTGGTTCTCTAGCAAATTATTAAGATTGTCTCACCCAATGTTCAAAAATGGCCTTTTTCCCTTTATTCAGATTACAACCACTCACTTTCAGTTATTTGAAAAGGAAATCATCTCCCAGATATCACTATTTCTAAAAGAAGCCATAGAAAGTTGGTTGCAATTTCAATTTAATCCTCCAGAAACGACAGAACAAATAATGCAACAAATATTGTGGTTAAACTCAAATATACTAATTGACAAAAGAACTTTAACAAAATGTTTTAAAAAGGTATAATCTTTGTAAATGATATCATCGGTAGGACTGGTGGAGTTATGTCGCACATGCAGCTAACAAAAACATATGGAAATGTCTGCTCTACCCAAAATTACAACCAAATAATTGCAGCCTTACCACAAAAATGGAAGAGGAAAGTTGAAGGAGGAGAAAGTAAGGAACTTGTCAGTCGGCCTTGCAATAAAGAACATAATTGGTTAAGGAAAACTGTGATAAATAAAAAAAGTATATCGGTTTCATTTAAGGACCAAAGGATTGACAGCCGTCCCATATAGATTGCAAAATAGTTGGGAAGAGATTTTTGACGTACCGATCCCATGGCATAGTGTTTATGAACTGATACACAAAACGACACCGGATTCAAAACTTAGAATCTTTCAATTTAAATTATTAGATACAATTCTTGCTACCAATAGAATGTTATTTATATGGGGGATACAATCTTCCCAGCTCTGCAGACTTTGCTGCGAAGAGACAGAATCATTAGATCATTTGTTTTGGAACTGTCCATTTGTAGCTTGTTTTTGGACACAGGTCCAGGAATGGCTAAAGGATTGCAATATTTACCTGGAGCTAACCCTGCAGATAGCACTACTGGGTGATCTGAAAAGTCATAGTCAATCGATCAATAACATAATAATACTATTAGCAAAAATGTTTATTTTCAATTCACAATCTGTAGAAACAATGAGAATAGAAAGGTTCAGAACTTTTGTAAGACATCACAGTACAGTTGAAATATATATGGCAAATAGAAATCCTATATGGATGGTGTTAAAAGATAGATGGGAGGTGTTGAATGGAATTGAAGGATGGGACTAATAACAACTAACAACAAACAATAACAAGATAACTAATAATGTAGGCACGCTGTGTCCATAATAAGTGTATGGGTTGTAGGTTGGGAGCTTTTGTGAAGGAGCACAGTTAGAAAGATATGGCATATAGAAGCAAACCGGATGGACATCATGAAAATGATCGGAGAGGTTGAGAGTAGAAGAAGTTCAGGAGAAAGAACAAACAAAATGTAATTATTGTCAAATTGACTGTGTCCATAGAATGTAGATAGTGGGTATGGGCTGGAAGTAGTGGCCTAGGCGTTGTTGTTCACTAGTTTACTCCAAGTGGGGAAAGGGTGGCGTGGTTGGAAAGTAATAAAGGGGAATATATATACTTTTTTAAAGGATTTGTATATGTATGTATGTATGTACAGTGGGGAGAACAAGTATTTGATATACTGCCAATTTTGCAGGTTTTCCTACTTACAAAGCATGTAGAGGTCTATAATTATCATAGGTACACTTCAACTGTGAGAGACGGAATCTAAAACAAAAATCCAGAAAATCACATTGTATGATTTTTAAGTAATTAATTTGCATTTTATTGCTTGACATAAGTATTTGATACATCAGAAAAGCAGAACTTAATATTTGGTACAGAAACCTTTGTTTGCAATTACAGAGATCATATGTTTCCTGTAGGTCTTGACCAGGTTTGCACACACTGCAGCAGGGATTTTGGCCCACTCCTCCATACAGACCTTCTCCAGATCCTTCAGGTTTCGGGGCTGTCGCTGGGCAATACGGACTTTCAGCTCCCTCCAAAGATTTTCTATTGGGTTCAGTTCTGGAGACTGGCTAGGCCACTCCAGGACCTTGAGATGCTTCTTACGGAGCCACTCCTTAGTTGCCCTGGCTGTGTGTTTCGGGTCGTTGTCATGCTGGAAGAGCCAGCCACGACCCATCTTCAATGCTCTTACTGAGGGAAGGAGGTTGTTGGCCATCCTCCCCTCAATACGGTGCAGTCGTCCTGTCCCCTTTGCAGAAAAGCATCCCCAAAGAATGATGTTTCCACCTCCATGCTTCACGGTTGGGATGGTGTTCTTGGGGTTGTACTCATCCTTCTTCTTCCTCCAAACACGGCGAGTGGAGTTTGACCAAAAAGCTCTATTTTTGTCTCATCAGACCACATGACCTTCTCCCATTCCTCCTCTGGATCATCCAGATGGTCATTGGCAAACTTCAGACGGGCCTGGACATGCGCTGGCTTGAGCAGGGGGACCTTTTAATCCATGACAGCGTAGTGTGATACTAATGGTTTTCTTTGAGACTGTGGTCCCAGCTCTCTTCAGGTCATTGACCAGGTCCTGCCGTGTAGTTCTGGGCTGATCCCTCACCTTCCTCATGATCATTGATGCCCCACGAGGTGAGATCTTACATGGAGCCCCAGACCGAGGGTGATTGACCGTCATCTTGAACTCCGTCATTTTCTAATAATTGCGCCAACAGTTGTTGCCTTCTCACCAAGCTGCTTGCCTATTGTCCTGTAGCACGTCCCAGCCTTGTGCAGGTCTAAAATTTATCCCTGATGTCCTTACACAGCTCTCTGGTCTTGGCCATTGTGGAGAGGTTGGAGTCTGTTTGATTGAGTGTGTGGACAGGTGTCTTTTATACAGGTAATGAGTTCAAACAGGTGCAGTTAATACAGGTAATGAGTGGAGAACAGGAGGGCTTCTTAAAGAAAAACTAACAGGTCGGTGAGAGACGGAATTCTTACTGGTTGGTAGGTGATCAAATACTTATGTCATGCAATAAAATGCTAATTAATTACTTTAAAACCATACAATGTGTTTTTCTGGATTTTTGTTTTAGATTCCGTCACTCACAGTTGAAGTGTACCTATGATAAAAAATTACAGACCTCTACATGCTTTGTAAGTAGGAAAACCTGCAAAATTGGCAGTGTATCAAATACTTGTTCTCCCCACTGTATGTAGGTGGGTGTGTATGTGTGTGTGTATGTGTGTATATGTGTATGTATGTGTGTGTGTATATATATATATATATATATATATATAACATGGGGGATTGGAAGTGATGCAGACAATTACATTGATGGAAGTTACAATCTATCTGCAATATTAAGCTGATCTACCCCCCCCCAAAAAAAGATATATATATATATATATATATATATATATAAATAAGAAGAGAAAAAAAAGAAGAAAAAATAAAAAACTTTAAAAACTCAAAAGAATGGAGCTCTGAGATAGATATGAACCACAGTTAACATGAAAATAAACATACTTTTCCCATTCTGTTTCTGATTGACTTTGTAATCAATACTGTTTTTTCAAGACTGATGTGTGTTTTTTTCTTTTTACTGGGACATGGTATGGTACATCTTTGTGGAATGAAGTTCAACCTGGTCTTGAGGACTTTCGTTTTGTTCATCATATGAGTAAACAATCACATGAAAAATAAAAAATAAAGATTACAAAAGATCACAGCTCTAAGCCAGGATTCAATCAGATCAGCTGTACCCGCGTTAGCCCACAAATGAATCGCTTTTCATTGCTTTTGTTTAGGTGGTGTCAAGAGGTGTAACTAGCTTTAAAGTTGTCAAATCCACACGGGACCCTGGGGTAGGCTACCTTTGTACAAATTACAAATTCGAACACTGGAATGTGTGATGTAGGGCACAATCTACACCTCAATTAGGCTGATATAAATCCCTATCATGTAAAGAAAAATGTCATTTTTATATAGCCTACTTTCATTTTCAGAACTTCTATCGTGGGTGGGATATAAGTACGGGTGTTGTTTCATGACAAAAACCACAACAGCAGCCGCTCACCTATTTGACACAGCCTAAACAAAAGCAATGAAAGGATGCGTGTTTGTTGGCCAACATGGCTTAAGCCTACTGTTGATTTAATTGAAACCTTTTGTTAATATTCGTAAAAGGAATGGGCCGCAGGTAGCTTAGTGGGTAAGAGCGTTGTGCCAGTAACCGAATGGTCGCTGGTTCTAAACCCAGAGCCGACTAGGTGAAAAATCTGTCGATGTGCCCTTAAGCAAGGCACTTAACCCTAATTGCTCATGTAAGTCGCTCTGGATAAGAGCGTCTGCAAAATCACTAAACTGTAAAATGAATGCATGTGACCATTTAAGTCATGTGTAGTAGTGTTATTTATTAGTCATAAATACTTAGGCATTTATTTTGAAATCAGACTCACTGCTCTTTCTCTTAGGACCACAAGGCATGAGGAATGACATGAGATTAAACCAAAAATGGAGTGTGGTAAGAGAACAACATTCAACAAGATCAAAATGTAATCTGTTCAATTCTGAAAAATAACGTATTCATGTAGAACAAAGAAACATTTTCACAAAGACGGCTGGAATTCAGTCGGACCTGCATAGCAGTACAGTAGCTCTTTTTCGCCATGCATAAAGAATGGATGACCTAGCCTATTAGATTTCCCTCACAGGTAGATGTTTCCAGAATAACAAATGTGTGCTTGCACAGGTTTTCTTAGTTTTGATGACTGCAACTGTAGTTTTGTTGACTATTGTTTGCCAGAGAAATGTGTGAAATACATTCCAAAATAGATAAGTCTGTAATTAATTTTTTTGGAGTGATCCAAGATTTCACACAGAAAAATTAGACATCTGTTGCAATCTGGTTAGCTATAACTATTAAAACAATATTAACTTAAGTGTATTGCTTACCACAAAATGTTGTTGATATCAAAAGACTGATGAGGCAAACTAACATCCACCTGATAAATGTCATGATTAATAAAAAAAAAACATCAATGACAACTCCAGCATAGCCATAACACATATGTTCACAAATTTCCGATGTGCCTCCAAGAAGGGTAATGATGCATCTGGAGAGAAAAAAACTCTCTCTCAAGGTTTAAAAGGCAGTTACAGGAAAGAAATGTTGCACAACAGGAAATGTGTGGCACGTACTTATTTGGACTGTTTTATGTCCAAAATAAACAACACAAATCAATGTAGCCTACAAGCTTTTTAATTTAGCAAGAACATTGTGATAGAAGCAGCACAAATTGAAGAACTACACTCTGTTGGAGTTCGGACCCTAAGATTTTCACTGTACCCCGCAGTTACACCTGCAACCCTGCACATGTGACTATTACACACTGAATCTGAATCCCTCTGGTGCTTACACTGCACGAGAAGCCATGAGACTGTACCCAAATCAGGGTTGGAGTCAATTACACTGCAGGAGAAGCCATGAGACTGTACCCAAATCAGGGCTGGAGTCAATTATATATCAATTAATTATTTTCTATTAGGAAGTTCCTGAATTGAACTGTAATTGACCCACAATCCTGATCCAAGACAAAATATTAAAAGCACGTTCTCGAGAGCATCCTTTACCTGTCAGTGGAGGTTGTTTTACTGGTTTACCTAACACACCTCACTGAACATAATTCCACAGATTTACTTTATGAATTGCAGATCCACAGGTTTTCTGGGAGCCTTCAGCTGCATAACCTGTTTTAAGACTATGTGCAATGCTGGTACCCCCTCCAAAACAGACTATGTATGACATCCCATGATTTGAAATGACTTCAGACCCTTACTGCAGGGATCATCAACTAGATTCTGCCACCGGCCAATTTTTGGACTGCAAATTTACTAAACAGATATATTTGACTAAAACAATCATTTCAAACATTTACATTTTAGTCATTTAGCAGACGCTCTTTTCCAGAGCGACTTACAGTTAGTGAGTGCCAACTTTTTTTTTTTTTTTTCATACCTTGATTACATTTGGGAACATTGTCCTGCGTAGTAGGGTGACATCTTTCGGATGGGACATTAAAGCGGGTGTCCTGACTGTGTGTTCATTCAAAATCCCATGGGGTTTATTGTAAGAGTAGGGGTGTTCACCCCGGTGTCATGGCTACATTTCCAACCTGGCCACATTCCATCATGGCCACCTAATCATCCCCTTCATTCCTAATTGGCATACATCACTCCTCACCTCCACCTGATAGCTGATGTGGTGAGAGTTCTGCCACAAAAATGGTCCCCATGCATCACTGAGGTGGGTGCTACACATTGATGGTGGATGAGGTGAATTTCTCCCCTACTATATAAAGCTTTGAGTACCTCAGTTGGTAGAAAAGTGCTATAAATCCAATCAATTATTCGTAATTATTATTTGTATACATCACATCTCTCTATTATGCGTGGGAATACTTGGGAACAGATTTCCAAAATTAAAATCCCTTGGAGCTGACTTCCTGGTATTTTTACAGTCTTACGTCCAACAATGAAAATTAAACAAAAAAAAACCCACTTATTTTTTAGAACACAAATAAAACTAAATTCGGCCCGCCAGTTGGGAAAGCCTTCTATACTGGATATGCTGTGTATCATGTAGTAAGGGCCTGTAGAGTCCCAGTATGTCTGTTCAGAGGGGGAGGACCATAGAGGGAGGAAGCTAAACTCAGTGAGCAGCAGTCCTGAATAGCAGAGCCCCTCTTCTCTGTTCAGGTCAATCATCTCACCATCCCCCATCACGTCGCACCTCTGCACCACAGCGATGTGACAGAATGGGGGATGGTGAGATAATGCAGCATTCCTAAGATAACACAGAGGAAACCTTGCATACAATTGGAGGCTGGGCTGTCCGACATAATGCCCGTACAGCTAATGACATGGAACTGTGACAAAGTTTAATACTATAGCCACAGTAAAGGGTGTGCAGATGTGAAAAAATCAACTCCTTTTGGAAGAATGTCTCCTTCGACGGCTGGTGTGATTGTTTCTCCGTGTGAGCTCAGATGGCTCGGAGTGCAACCGCTCGTGCGCCTTCAGGAGACGCAGGTACCTGAAGGCTTTTCCACACTGGCCACAGGTGTGGCCCTCGCCCGTGTGTTTAAACTTGTGCTCCCTCAGGTGCGTGTGTAGTTTGTAAGTCTTCCCACACTCATCGCAGCTGTAAGGGCGTTCGTTCGAGTGCAGCCCCCGCTTGTGTATGCGCAGGCCCCCGCTGTCTTTAAAGGTCTTGTCGCATATGTCACATCTATAAGGTTTCTCTGAAGAGTGCCTGCGTATGTGGGCCTGGAGTAGGCTGTTGTTGCCAAACGTCTTCTGGCAGACGGGGCAGGGGAGTTTGGGACTGGGGTCATGGTCTTTTTGGTGTCTCTTTAGGTCGAACTCATAGACAAAGGTTCTTCCGCACTGGGCACAGAGGAACTGGCGGTTCCCGATGTGATAGCCCATGTGTCTCTTTAACAAGCTTGGCATAAAGAAGCGCAACCCACACTGCTCACAGGCGTACGGGCGGTCCATGGTGTGCCAGCGCTGGTGGGCGGACAGCTGGAATTGGGTTGGAAAACTCTTTGGACAATGAGTGCAGAAATAGGTATTCTCACTTGTATGACAATCCATGTGTCTTTTGCAGTACTGTGATTGGGTGAAACCCTTTCCACAGATGGTGCATTTGTATGGTCTCACATCCGTGTGGACGCGATGGTGATTCTGAAGGCCAACCTTTCTTCGAAAGCACTTGCCGCACTCGTCGCAGCTAAAGGGCCGCACGTCAGAGTGAATTTTCATATGGTTGGTCAGGAGTGCCAATGTCCGGAAGAACCTGTTACAATCAGTGCACTTGAAAGGTTTCTCTCCGGTGTGTATGCGGAGGTGATCCTCCAGCCGTCCCCGAGACAGAAAACGCTTCCCGCACTCTTGGCAGGAGTTGGTTGCAGGGTTTCTCTTTTTCGAGCACGCTACTCGTAGTGGCTTTTGCACCCTCTTCCTTTGGATTATGGACCTCTCAAAGAGATCGACCTCTGTTTCCTGACCCCCGATCACCACACTGCTTCCAAGACCTGTGTCGGCCGACTCCATCTCCTTGTCCAAATTATCATTTTGTGGAAGGGGTGGCAAGGAATGGAGCGATAATGTGTAACTTGCAATTTGGGAGACCCACTGGTCGACACTCGTTAGCTCGACCGGCTGGTTATCAGTGGCAGGGATGACTATCTGTGAAGGAGAGTCTTCGGTGATGGAAGTATTCATCAGTGATACAAGCTGTTGCTGTCTCATTGTTTGCAGCATACTCCTTACTGTTGGTGCACCTTTTGATGGTGTCCCTCCCACCAGTCCGCTAACACCTTGAGGACTAGAGAAGACCACAGCGCTCTCTGGCAGTGCATTCTCTTCTTCACTGTCACGCACTGCAGTTCTCGCCCCACCTCCGTTACCCCTGGCATCCTCTTCTCTCTCCACAGTACTATCTTCTCCAGCATGGGGTGAGTCATCTGACATCATTCCCAGATCCTCCAAGTCACTGAATGAGGCAGGGTTCATGATGCTTAGAGCGGCTTCTAATGATTCTGGTGGCTTGTCAAAATCTGGCTCCATTGATGGCATTCCACAGGCGAGGCGGAAGGACAGCGAAGACAGCACACAGTCACCCACAGAGGAAGTGACAGGTACTGAAAAAAAGGGACAAATATAGAAAAATGACATTCTGATTGGTTGAATGTGAAAGCCGAGGAATGAGCATGTTTACATTAATACCATTGAAAAACTATTTTACGTTCCTGTAAATACAGCTGGTTCAAAGTTATCAATAGAGTGAACCATGACAGTTTGGGGAAAACTACATTGTTCTTTGTTTAGCTGATGATAATTCTACTTAACATTAACAGGGAGGATAAGAGATCATAATTAAAGTAACCCTACCAAACTGAATCTTATTTTGCAGGTTCTGGTGCTGGAGGAGGATCTTCAGGTGCTCAGGGTCAGACACAGACTGTCCACACTCCTCCAGGTCAGAGGGGGCAGCACTGATAATGGATGCTATCTGAGAAAGAGAGTTAGAAGCTAAGATCAGCAACAAGGGGGTTTCTTAGAGGGTGTGGCAGAAACAATACTATGGAATGTGTTGACACATATATAATTGTCTAACAATGTCAACATTAGATATGATTGGTGAATTGTTCATTATAGACTTGTTGTGTACAAGTTCATTACCTGGGAGAGATCTGGCACAGATAGCAGTCGTTCCAGTCTGAGAACCAAGCCTCCCACAAGGGCCTGCAGTGCTGTGTCATACTTGGAACCATACTGTGTATGGAACTCCTCCTACAGGGAAGGAAAGAAAAAGTTAAAGTCAGTGTCTATGACATGACAAAGTGGACAGTGTGAGAGGAAATGGAGAAAGCCTGCCGAACCTGGAAGAAGTGCTTCCTCTCATAAGGGTTTTTCAGCAGGGTTTGGACCAGCGCCACAAAGTTAGCCTGCGACTCCTCCACTTCTGCATCTTGCTGCTGTAACACAGATTGAGAATAATTTGATATAAAGTACAGCCACTTCGGTCATCAGAATTACATGTTACTAAAAAGAGGGGTATTGAGTGTATGGGTGACGGTTGTAGAAGTCATAAGACCAGGCTGAAAACAACTTTTATCTCTTACCCCATCTGTGTTTGCACTTTGCAGATGTAAGGAATCCAATGTCGTTTGCACTTATCCAGTCCCCTCAGATCTGTACACTACAGAGCTAAAGGCTATTTTCAAATCAGACTAGGGTGCAAATGTTACTCTCTTTTAAGTAGTCGTCCGCGAATGGTATTGACAGTAATCCTTTAGTACGTTGTGGAACAGGTGTGTTGTGAGTTTGTGTGTCGGTATGGGGCGGAATTTCCACACTGCCACACAGGAGATAAATATTCTTACCCCCAAAATGTTCATATTTTCCAGGAGACGTTGGATGTCCTGAGGGTTGGGTGGGTCCTTGCGGAACAACTCCAAGATCATCTAAAATAATGGGACACAATTGTATACGATTTTTCTAATACACTGTGTCAAAACCACCCCTCCCATGGCCACACATCATGTCACTCACCCTTGCTCTCAAGCCCAGGATGAGTTGAGCCCTCTGTTTGTAACTCATCAACTTTGGAACAGCTTCAGTCACCACAGTTACAAACTCCGCGACCTTCCCATAGTGCATCACATTGCGTTGATTCACCACATGCCATACAAATGAATACATCAGCCGCAGGGGAGAAACCAATAGTCGCAAAGACGAGAGAGGAAGTGGGGGTCCTATAGCAGGACGATAGAACAAAATGTTAGGTTGTGTGGCTTCATCCTATAGGTCCTTTAGCAACAAATACCTCCATCAACATGGCTAACTAGCTAGCAAACTTAATTTAGAAGGCAAGATGAAATGGACATTAGCTTTACACTTAGCTATCAATTGAAGATAAAGTCGCTAGCTAGCTCTGCACTGCAGTGACTTGGGTCTGTTGCCAGGTTCACATTTGTAAAATTGGTTAGATTGCTAATACATGGGTAGCAAGTGTCATAATGTAACCTACCCGTACTGGCTGTAGTCTTCTTGACTCGTTTGTCCATGCCGGAATGTTACCAGATATGTATGCTAAGCAGAAATCTAACATTAAAGGTAACTAGTAGCATGATGGATAGTTATCATCAACATGCAATGACGAAAAATGGCGACAACGACAGATGGTAACGGAACCAAAAACAGAACAGCAGACAATTAAGAGCAAGATAGGCAGCATAACATCATTACCGCCACCTACCGTGCTGGAATAAGAGCCGCAATTAAATGGGTCTACTCTCTCTTCTTGAAATTACATTTTAGGTAAAAAAATGAATTTAATCATTTTTCTGTATATATATTTGGATGAGTATGACACTTTATTTTGTGGCTTAATGAACTTTTGTGGCTTAATTAACAATTAAAATGTATTATAAAAAGTCAACGCACAGGACCATTTTAGAATACATTTGGTTTCCTTTGCTGTGAATGTTTTCAACTAAAATAGCAAAACAAGTGAGTAGTGCCACACAATTTTGACTTTATATGTTGTGCATATTTTTTAGTAAAGGCATCCGGCAATCATTGACTACTCTCAAAAATATAAATAATTGAGTAGCTATCAAACCACATCTTATGTCATTGGAATTTCAATAACCTATCCCAAAAAATGCATCACAAACAGATATGTTTTAATGACACAATCATGAATTGTTATCTAACAGGATACATGTTTGTTGCTGCATTAATTAAGCCAGACATTATACCATTTTTCAGTGTTCAGTCTATTTAGGGAATCCTGAATTATGGTCCGAAATGGTCCAAAATCTAATGTCTACAACTAAAAATGAGGAATATGATTACAGCTAATGGCAATTTGTCAGGACAAAAAAAAAAGAGTATCCCAGTCATTGTGAGTGTGGAGGGCAGCCACTGTGCAGAAAATCAACTCCTTTTGGAGGAATGTCTCCTGCGACGGCTGGTGTGACTGTATTTCCTTGTCTGCTCAGATCGCTCTCCTGAGTGCAACCGCTCATGCGCCTTTAGAAGACGTGGTAACTTGAAGACCTTTCCACACTGGTCACAGGGGTGCCCCTCCTCCGTGTGGTGGATAATTATGTGCTCCTTCAGGTGCTGATTCAGCTTGTATGTCTTCCCACACACGTCGCAGTGGTAAGGGCGTTCACCCGTGTGCAGCCGTTTGTGACTGCTCAAGCTGCTGCTCTGTTTAAAGGTCTTGTCACATATGTCACATCTGTAAGGTTTTACAGAGGTGTGCGTAAACATGTGGGCCTTAATGAGTCCGTTGCTGCCAAACACCTTCTGGCAGACAGGGCATGGGATCTTGGGCTTGGGGCCATGGTCCCTTTGGTGTTTCTTCAGGTCAAATTCATAAACAAAAGTCCTTCCACACTGGGCACACAGAAACGGGCGGTTCCCAATGTGATAGCCCATGTGCCTCTTCAGCCCACTGGGATGAAAGAAGCGCATTCCACAATGCTCACAGATGAACGGGCGCTCCATGGTGTGCCAGCGCTCGTGGACAGACAGCTTGTATTGGGTTGGGAATCTCTTCTGACAATGAGTGCAGGGAAAGTTATTTTCACTTGCATGAGACTCAATGTGTATTCTGCAATAGAATGCTTGGGTGAAGCCCTTTCCGCAGATGGTGCATTTGTGTGGTTTCGCACCCATGTGGATGGGCTCATGCTTCTTCAGGTCAGCCTTTTTCCGAAAGCCCTTGTCACACTCATCACACTTAAATGGCCGTGCTTCAGAGTGATTTTTCATATGATTGGTCATGTATCCTAAAGACCTGAAGGCCCTGCCACACTCAATGCACTTAAAAGGTTTCTCTCCTGTGTGAATGCGGAGGTGATTTTCAAGCTGAGACAGATAGACAAAACTCTTCCCACACTCCTGGCAAATGATGGTTGCCTCAGGGATTTTCCTTTTCGAGGGTACCGTTATTCTTTGTGGCTTGGGCGCCCGTCTCCTTCGGAGAACAGCCTTCTCAAAGAGATTGGCTTCTGTTTCCTGACCCCCAATTACCACACTGCTTCCAAGACATGTGTTACCTGACCGGATCTCCTTGTCTACATCATTGTTTTGTGGAAGGGGTGGCAAGGAAGGGAGCGAGATAGAGTTACTTGCAATATGGGAGACCCACTGGTGGACACTCGCTAGCTCGACCGGCTGGTTATCTGGTTGGTTCCCATTGGTGACCGTGGCAGGGATGACACTATGTGAAGGAGAAGCTACGGTGATGAAAGTATTCATCAGTGTTACAAGCTCTTTGTGTCTCTCTGTTGGAAGCATGCTCTCTAGTGTTGGTGCCCCTCCCACTGGCCTGCTAACACTTTGAGGAGTAGGTGAGACTACGTCATTCTTTGGCAGTGCACTGTGTTCTTCACTGTCGATCACTGAATTTTTCACCCCACCTCCGTTATCCCTGGCATTCTGCTCTTCTCTCTCCACAGTAGTTACTGCTCCAGCATTGTCCGACTCATCTGATATTATTCCCAGATCCTCCAAGTCACTGAAGGAGGCAGGGCTCATGATGCTTAGAGCGGCTTCTAATGATTCTGCTGGCTCGACAAAATCTGTCTGCATGAACTGCATTCCACAGGCTAAGCGGAAGGACAGCGAGGACAGCACACAGTCCCCTACAGAGGACGTGACAGGTACTGAGAAAAAGGGACAAATACAAAAAAAATCTATGAGTATTTTATATTCAACCACATTCTTATTGGTTGAATTTGAAAGCCAAGTATTGGGGATGTTTAGATTAATACCACTTAAAAATAATTCAAATTCCTGTAAATACAGCTGGTTCAAAGTTATCAATAGAGAACCATGGCAGTTACTCAAAAATGGAAAACTACATTGTTCTTTGTTTAGCTGTTGATAATTCTAATGTGATAATTCCACTAAACATTAACATGGAGAAGAGATAATAATTAAAGTAACCCTACCAAACTGAATCTTATTTTGCAGGTTCTGGTGCTGGAGGAGGATCTTCAGGTGCTCAGGGTCAGACACAGACTGTCCACACTCCTCCAGGTCAGAGGGGGCAGCACTGATAATGGAGGCTATCTGAGAAGGAGAGTTAGAAGCTAAGATCAGCAACAAGGGGGTTTCTTAGAGCGTGTGGCAGAAACAATACTATGGAATGTGTTGACACATATATATAATTGTCTAACAATGTCAACATTAGATATGATTGGTGAATTGTTCGTTATAGACTTGTTGTGTACAAGTTCATTACCTGGGAGAGATCTGGCACAGATAGCAGTCGTTCCAGTCTGAGAACCAAGCCTCCCACAAGGGCCTGCAGTGCTGTGTCATACTTGGAACCATACTGTGTATGGAACTCCTCCTACAGGGAAGGAAAGAAAAAGTTAAAGTCAGTGTCTATGACATGACAAAGTGGACAGTGTGAGAGGAAATGGAGAAAGCCTGCCGAACCTGGAAGAAGTGCTTCCTCTCATAAGGGTTTTTCAGCAGGGTTTGGACCAGCGCCACAAAGTTAGCCTGCGACTCCTCCACTTCTGCATCTTGCTGCTGTAACACAGATTGAGAATAATTTGATACAAAGTACAGCCACTTCGGTCATCAGAATTACATGTTACTAAAAAGAGGGGTATTGAGTGTATGGGTGACGGTTGTAGAAGTCATAAGACCAGGCTGAAAACAACTTTTATCTCTTACCACAACCATGTTTGTAGTTTGCATATCTAAGGAATCAGATGGGTGACAGCAAAGCAAGACATATGGCAGAAAGCTCCCGCAACCTCACTGGAAGGTGTTAACACTTGTATGCCGTTTAAACCTATCCAGTCCCCTTAGATCTGTACACTGCAGAGCTAAAGGCTATTTACAAATCAGACTACTGCGCATATTTTACCCTCAGCCTTGGTTTTTCTGGGTTAATGGTATTGACAGTCATTCTTGAATATGATGTGTTACAGGTGTGAGTTGTTCGTTGGTATGGGGAAGAATTTCCACACGAGAGATAAATATTCTTACCCCCAACATATTCATCTTTTCCAGGAGACATTGGATGTCCTGAGGGTTGGGTGGGTCCTTGCGGAACAACTCCAAGATCATCTAAAATAATGGGACAAAATTGTTAATGATTTTTCTAATACACAATGTGTCAAAACCACCCCTCCCATCACCACACATCATGTCACTCACCCTTGCTCTCAGGCCCAGGATGAGTTGAGCCCTCTGTTTGTAACTCATCAACTTTGGAACAGCTTCAGTCACCACAGTTACAAACTCCTCGACCTTCCCATAGTGCATCACATTGCGTTGATTCACCACATGCCACACAAATGAATACATCAGCCGCAGGGGAGAAACCAAGAGTCGCAAAGAGGAGAGAGGAAGTGGGGGTCCTATAGCAGGACGATAGAACAAAATGTTAGGTTGTGTGGCTTCATCCTCTAGGTCCTTTAGCAACAAATACCTTCAGCAACATGGCTAACTAGCTAGCAAACTTAATTTAGAAGGCAAGCCGAAATGCACATTATCTTTACAATAAGCTATCCATTGAAGATAATGTAGCTAGCTAGCTAGCACTCCGCACTGCAGTTACTTGGCTCTGTAGCCAGGTTCACATTTGTAAAATTGGTTAGATTGCTAATACATGGGTAGCAAGTGTCATAATGTAACCTACTCGTACTGGCTGTAGTCTTCTTGACTCGTTTGTCCATACCGGAATGTTAACAAATATGTACGCTAAGCAGAAATCTAACAGTGAAGGTAACTAGCGTAGCATGCTAGATAGCTATCACCAACTCACTGACACTTGTGTGAAAATGGCAATAACGACAGAAGGAAACGGAACCAGAACAGAGTTTTGACCAGAATATTAACAAGATTGGCAGCATAGCATCATTACCGCCACCTATCGTGCTGGAATAAGAGCCGCAATTGAATGGGTCTGCTCTTGTTTCCTGAAATTACATTTTAGGTAAAAACATGAATTTGATAATTTTTCTGTATATATATTTGGATGAGTATTAATCTGTATTTTGTGGCTTAATGAATACTTTAAATGTATTATAAAAAGTCATCGCACAGGACCATTCGGGCATACATTTGGTTTCCCTTGCTGTGAATGTTTTAAAATAAAATATCAAAACAAGTGAATAGTGGCACACATTTTTGACTTTATTTGCCTTTATCCAACATAAAATGTTGTGCATATTTTTTAGTAAAGGCATCCGGCAATCATTGACTACTCTCAAAAAGAGAAATAAGTGAGTAGCTATCAATTTGTATTAAATCGTATGTCATTGGAATTTCAATAACCTATCCCCCCAAAAACATCACAAACAAATATGTTTTGATGACACAATCATTAATTGTTATCTAACAGGATATATGTTTGTTTCTGCATGAATTAATTCTACCATTTGTCAATGTTCAGCCTAGGGAATCCTGGATTATGGTCCAAAATTGTCAAGTTTACAACAAAAAATGAGGACATGATTACAGTTAATGGCATTGTGACAAAGTTAAACTTGTGTCAGAACAATAAAACTAGCATCCCAGTTATTGTGTGCGTGGAGGGCAGCCACTGTGCAGAAAATCAACTCCTTTTGGAGGAATTTCTCCTGCGACGGCTGGTGTGACTGTATTTTCTAGTCTGCTCAGATCGCTCTCCTGAGTGCAACCGCTCATGCGCCTTTAGAAGACGTGGTAACTTGAAGACCTTTCCACACTGGTCACAGGGGTGCCCCTCATCCGTGTGGTGGATAATTATGTGTTCCTTCAGGTGCTGATTCAGCTTGTATGTCTTCCCACACACGTCGCAGTGGTAAGGGCGTTCACCCGTGTGCAGCCGTTTGTGACTGCTCAAGCTGCTGCTCTGTTTAAAGGTCTTGTCACATATGTCACATCTGTAAGGTTTTACAGAGGTGTGCGTAAACATGTGGGCCTTAATGAGTCCGTTGCTGCCAAACACCTTCTGGCAGACAGGGCATGGGATCTTGGGCTTGGGGCCATGGTCCCTTTGGTGTTTCTTCAGGTCAAACTCATAAACAAAAGTCTTTCCACACTGGGCACACAGAAACGGGCGGTTCCCAATGTGATAGCCCATGTGCCTCTTCAGCCCACTGGGATGAAAGAAGCGCATCCCACACTGCTCACAGATGAACGGGCGCTCCATGGTGTGCCAGCGCTCGTGGACAGACAGCTTGTATTGGGTTGGGAATCTCTTCGGACAATGAGTGCAGGGAAAGTTATTTTCACTTGCATGAGACTCAATGTGTATTCTGCAATAGAATGCTTGGCTGAAGCCCTTTCCGCAGATGGTGCATTTGTGTGGTTTCGCACCCGTGTGGATGAGCTGATGCTTCTTCAGGTCAGCCTTTTTCCGAAAGCCCTTGTCACACTCTTCACACTTAAATGGCCGTGCTTCAGAGTGATTTTTCATATGAGTGGTCATGTATCCTAAGGACCTGAAGGCCCTGCCACACTCAGTGCACTTGAAAGGTTTCTCTCCTGTGTGAATGCGGAGGTGATTTTCAAGCTGAGACAGATAGACAAAACTCTTCCCACACTCCTGGCAAACGATGGTTGCCTCAGGGATTTTCCTTTTCGAGGGTACCGTTATTCTTTGTGGCTTGGGTGCCCGTCTCCTTCGGATAACAGCCTTCTCAAAGAGATTGGCTTCTGTTTCCTGACCCCCAATTACCACACTGCTTCCAAGACATGTGTCACCTGACCAGATCTCCTTGTCTACATCATTGTTTTGTGGAAGGGGTGGCAAGGAAGGGAGTGAGATAGAGTTACTTACAATATGGGAGACCCACTGGTGGACACTCGCTACTTCAACTGGTGGGTTAACCGGTTGGTTCCCATTGGTGACCGTGGCAGGGATGACTAATTTGACTATCTGTGAAGGAGAGGCTTTGTTGAAGGAACTACTCATCATCCGTGATACAAGCTGTTGGTGTCCCTCTGTTTGCAGCATACTCCTTACTGTTGGTGCACCTTTTGATGGTGTCCCTCCCACCAGTCCGCTAACACCTTGAGGACTAGAGAAGACCACAGCGCTCTCTGGCAGTGCATTCTCTTCTTCACTGTCACGCACTGCAGTTCTCGCCCCACCTCCGTTACCCCTGGCATCCTCTTCTCTCTCCACAGTACTATCTTCTCCAGCATGGGGTGAGTCATCTGACATCAATCCCAGATCCTCCAAGTCACTGAAGGAGGCAGGGTTCATGACGCTTAGAGTGGCTTCTAATGATTCTGATGGCTCGTCAAAATCTGGCTCCATTGATGGCATTCCACAGGCGAGGCGGAAGGACAGCGAAGACAGCACACAGTCACCCACAGAGGAAGTGAGAGGTACTGAGAAAAAATAAAATATACAAAAAATATTTAAGTACATTACATTTAAGTATATTCTGCAAATTAAAAAGACTAGGCTTTTTATTTACATTCCTATTTTTTTTTAAAAGCATTAAATGGTTCGTAATGAACTGAAAGGTCCTGTATGCAGCTTTGTGCGCGACCCGACCAAAGTTACATAGAAATATGAGTTATAGATCTGTCTTTCGCGTTGTAAGCAAGTCTGAAAAGTGGTATATTGGTTCTAAGCATGCTATTTCTATGCCTTCTGTCCTTATGTTTAGCTTTTGCATCTTTTTATTTAAGGTTTTGTAAACTAAATTCATACAGCTAAAAATATGATATTTATGATTATTGAAAATATATTTCATAGCGGTTTATATTGTACAGCAATTCTCTAAATTGCATGTTTTGTCACTAACTGAAACTATGCGTTTTACCAACCAGGTAATGGCTGAGCGATTTCTACACATTGTACCTTTAATTATAGATGTCAAAAATAAAACTTGTAATGTTCTTTGTTTAGCTGTTTATAAATCTACTGTAAATACACAGGGAGGATAACAGATAATGATTTAAGTAGAGACTCCCAAGTTTTCAAGCCTACCATTTTTGTTGAACTGGGTTTTATTTAGCTGGTTCTGGTGCTGGAGGAGGATCTTCAGCTGCTCAGGGTCAGACACAGACTGCCCACACTCCTCCAGGTCAGAGGGGGCAGCACTGATCATAGATGCTATCTGAAAATGAGAGGAAGAACCTAAGATCAGCAAAAGGGAGGTGGCTTAGCGTGTAAAGACAATAATATGGCATGTGTTGACATAAATTGTTATCTAATAATGACAAAATTAGGTATGATCAGTGAACTGCTAGTTATAGACTTGTCATGTACACGTTTATTACCTGGGAGAGATCTGGCACAGATAGCAGTTGTTCCAGTCTGAAGACCAAGCCTCCCACAAGGGCCTGCAGTGCTGTGTCATACTTAGAGCCATACTGTGTATGGAACTCCTCCTACAGGGAAGGAAAGAGTGACAGTGTCTATGAGAGGAAAGATACCTGAATGACGAGCCACTTAAAGCAAGTCAGACGAAAGGGAGAGAGAGGAAGAATGTCAAACCTGGAAGAAGTGCTTCCTCTCATAAGGATTTTTTAGAAGGGTTTGGACCAGTGCCACAAAGTTAGCCTGCGACTCCTCCACTTCCGCATCTTGCTGCTGTAACACAGAATGTGAATAATTTGATACAAGTATAACTTATCTGGTTATCTGAATTAAGCAATTAAAATGAGTAGCTGTTACACCCTTTGAATGTATGCAGGAGAGAGAAAAATATTCTTACCCCTGTGGACGCACTGATGTTCATCTTTCCCAGGAGACGTTGGATGGCCTGAGGGTTAGGTGGACAATCCTTGCGGAACATCTCCAAGATCATCTAAATAAGGGGAATCATGGAGATATTGAGTAAACTTGAAACTTCCCCGCCTACCTTACACACATCTAGTTTCTACTGGCATTGACACAAACGTGTCAATCAAAGCATAATCAACTACCCCTCCCATGACCACACAACATGTCACTCACCCTGGCTCTCAGGCCCAGGATGAGTTGAGCCCTCTGTTTGTAACTCAGCAACTTTGGAACTGCTTCAGTCACCACAGTTACAAACTCCTCGACCTTCCCATAGTGCATCACATTTCGTTGATTCACCACATGCCACACAAATGAATACATCAGCCGCAGGGGAGAAACCAAGAGTCGCAAAGACGAGAGAGGAAGTGGGGGGCCTATGGAAAGAGAGAGAACAAAAAAATGTTAGGCTGTAGTTGCATTAAAAAAAAAAATCATATTCGACTACAATATCAAGGCTATACCACAGATGAGAGTTATAATCTTTGGCTTTACTATATTTAGCAGCAATAGCTAACTAGCTAGCTAGATTTAGAAAGAAAGCCAACATGATATGAACATGAAATGAATGTAGTTAGCTATACTAGTAAGAATTTGAGCTACTCCAACTAACGTTAGCCAGGGTTAATAGCATAAACTGTAAGAAACAAACGAAAAAACAGCTACCTAACGTTACTTTTACAAACAACCCCTACCCGTACTGGCAGTAGTTTTGACTCGTTTGTTCATGATAGAAAAGTTATCAAATGTATGTAAGGCTAATAAACAAAAAATCTAACAGCATACAGCTGTCATCAACATGCAATAAAATAAATACATGTGGAAATGGCAACTACAACGGTGCATCCAGAAAGTAATTAGTGTCTCATCAGCAACACTAAAAAAGTACTTCCGGGTCACAGTTTAGGAAAGTTTCAAAATAAAAGTTCTGCACGTAATAGTAGAAAAGTAATTAGCCTGTGTTTATTCATGATGTATGAACAATAATTGTCTGAACATTAACAATGATACATATTTGTCATATTTACATTTTAGTCATTTAGCAGACACTCTTATCCAGAGCGATTTACAGTTAGAGCATTCATCTTAATATAGCCAGGTGGGACCACATATCACAGTCATAGTAAGTACATTTTTCCTCACTAAAGGGGGGTCAAGTGCGAGTGTTAGTTCACAAAAGGCTTTTAAGGGGGGATTATTTAAATAAGGGGGGGGGGTTATTAAAAATACTAATTGAAGAGTTAGGGTTTCAGATGTTTTTCGGAAGATAGGCAGGGACTCTGCTGTTCTAGCTTCAGGGGGAAGCTGGTTCCACCATTGGAGTGCCAGGACAGAGAAGAGCTTGGACTAGGCTGAGTGGGAGTTGCTGTCCCGTAGGGGTGAAAGGGCCAAGAGACCAGAAGTGGCGGAACGGAGTGCTCAGGTTGGGGTGTAGGGTTTGAGCATATCCTGAAGGTACGGAGGGGCAGTACCATGGTCTTGTAGTGGATGCGAGCTTTGACACCAGTGGAGTGTGTGGAGGGGTGGGGTAACATGGGAGAACTTGGGAAGGTTGAACACCAGGCTGGCTGCAGTGTTTTGGGTAAGTTGCAGGGGTTTGATGGCACAAGAGGGAAGCCAACAGCGAGTTGCAGTAGTCCAGACAGGAGATGACAAGTGCCTGGATTAGGACCTGCACTGCTTCCTGTGTGAGGTAGGGTTGTACTCTACATATGTTGTAGAGCATTAACCTGCAGGAGCGAGTCACTGCTTTGATGTTTGCAGAGAACGACAGGGTGTTGTCCAGGGTCACACCAAGGTGATTTTCACACTGGAAGGGGGAAACCGTGGAGTTGTCAACCGTGATGAAGAGGTGGAAGAACAGCTCCATCTTTTCGAGGTTGAGTATGAGGCTGGAATATGGGAGCCTCACTGCGGTGGCGGTCAGCTTGGTCCTTCTGCCGATGAATGGCCCTCTGGAGACGGACATGGGCGGCGTCCCGGAGCTGTCCGGCCATGCAGAACTACTAGTCGACAGCGGGCGCATCGTTCTGGCTGTGTGTCCAAGGGGCCAGGGCCGGTTGGTACCCTAGGACGCATTGGAAGGGAGTTGGCCCCGTGGAGGAGTGAATGAGGGAGTTCTGGGCATATTCTGCCCAGGGAAGAAACCTTGCCCACTCACCCTGCCAGTCCTGACAGTGGCAACAAAGAAACCTCCCCAGCTCCTGGTTCATGCGCTCCACCTGCCCATTTGACTAAGGCCTATACTCGGAAGTGAGGCTGGCCATGGCCCCGATCTTCTCCAGGAAAGCTTTCCACACTCGGGAGGTGAATTGGGGGCCACGATCTGAGACGATGTCCTCCGGAAGTCCATAGTGCCGGAAGACCTGTTGGAACAGGACCTCAGCGACCTGGAGAGCAGAAGGAAGACCAGTTAGTGGCAAAAAACTGCATGATTTTGAGAACCAATCTACTACCACCATGACTGTGGTGAAGCCGTCAGAACGTGGGAGGTCGGTGACAAAGTCTATGGACAGGTGTGACCAAGGTCGCTGAGGTACTGGTAGAGGAACTAGTTTGCGTGCCGGGGCGTTCCGAGGTGTCTTCGTTTGGGCACAAATGGAACAGGAGTTGACATAGCGAGAGACATCAGAAGCCAAGGTGGGCCACCAGTATTTTTGTGCTAGAGAATGCAGGGTGCGCGTAATACCGGAGTGCCCTGCCGTAAGGGTGGTGTGTGCCCAGATCAGCATGTGGTTACGGACACTGATGGGTACATGCACGCTGGGTCAACCCGGAGGGGCGTTGGCAGGCGCTGGGTCCTCCTGATCCGCCCGGCGGATGTCTTCGTCCACATCCCAAACGACAGGTGCAACGATGAGAGACGGGGCAGGATAGGACCCCCCAGATCCTTCCTTTCTCCGGTATGGTGCATCCTGGAGAGTGCGTCGGTTTTCATATTCTGGGATCCTGGGCGGTAGGACAGAATGAATTGAAAGCGAGTAAGAAATTGGGCCCACCTGGCTTGACGAGAGTTCATCCGTTTCGCTGCCCGTATGTGCTCCAAATTCCGGTGGTCAGTAAGAATCCGGAATGGATGGACTACTCCCTCCAGCCAGTGTCTCCATTCCTCTAGAGCGAGGACCACCGCCAACAGCTCCCTGTCTCCAACTCCATAGTTCCGGCATGAGGTGGACCAGGCTGTGATCCTCTTGGTGATCCAATTGATGGTGGGGTTGTGTAGTCTGAGCCAGGGCAATCCCAAGACGATCCGGTGAAGGGGTGACGTGACGATGTGGAATGACAGCTCCTCGTAGTGTGGGAATGGTGATGGTGATGGGGAGAGTGACGTGCACTAACGGTGCCTGATCCAAGTGGTTTATTGTCCAGCAAGGTGACGTGTAGCGGAGAAGGCAGTGGCACGGTGGGAAACCCCCATTCAGAGACCAGCTCCCTATCTATAAGGTTCCCTGCTGATCCGGAATCTATCATTTCAGTGGAAATGGAAGAGAAGGAATAACCAGTCACCGTTATGGGAACTAAAAACAATGGTTTTGTGATAGGAGATGACGTAACACTCACGGAGCGGCTACGGGAGTCACACCGCCTATATTGGGAGCCACCAGGAGATCTGTGGTCCGTGGTGGTGTAGGGGGTGCTGCCCACCTCCATGGGTGAGGACTCGGAGGCAGGGTGACTTCCATAGCTCAGATGGGGTGAGCGTCGAGGCTCCGGGAGGTGTTGGGAACGCCGTCTGTCTCTCAACATGTCTTCAAGACGGATGGACGTGGCGATGAGGGTATCAAGGTCCATCTCCAACATGCAAGTTCCGTCTTGTTGTCCTCCCGTAAGCCTTTCCTGAAGGCTGTGCGCAGAGCACGCTCATTCCAGCCGGAAGACGCCGCCACCGTGCGAAAGCTCAGAGCGTACTCGGACGCGGGCACCTCTCCCTGTTGTAGTTTGAGGAGACGCTCACCCCCGTCCTTTCCCTCCGTGGGATGATCAAACACCACCCTGAACCAAGCGAGGAAGGTGGAGTAGGGAAGCGGCCACGGCCTCATCTCCTTCCCAGACTGCCATGGCCCAATCCAGCGCCTTTCCTTTCAGTAGCGAAATCACCAGTGCTATCCTGGGTTGGTCAGATGGATATGCCCCAGGCCAGATAAAGTGAAACCTGTAGCAGGAAGCCGCTACATTTAGTAGTTTTTCCATCATAGTGCTCCGGTAGGGCGAGGGTTCCCTCAAAAGTGGGTGATAGAATGGGAACAGGTGGACTGGGTGCACTCGCTGCTCCCTGAGGTGGAACCGGAGCGCTGGGCAGATTATGCAGCGTTTGGAGCACTTCCTGCATGGTGGTGTTCAACTGGGCAAGCTGCTGCTGGTGGTGGTCGAGGCATTGGGAAACTCCAGGAGGATTACCTGCTGCATCCATTTTCGTGAGTGGTGTGTAATTCTGTGACGAGTACTGAGGATACGAAGAGGCAGGACGCAAACGCAGGAATGAACAAGGTAAATGTTTACTTAGCAATGAGAAAGAGAATAACAAAGCGCGAGTAAACGACACAACGCTAACAATTACATACAAAAATGAATGAACAGTCCAGGGCTATATAGTAGTGGTGATGAGATGATGAGGTGCAGGTGCACTGGAGGTGATTAGGGTGCGTTGGGTTTCCATTCCTGTGTTTGCAGAGGTGGTGCGCTCAGACCGGTGGCTCAGTAGACCGGCAAATCAGAGCGCCGGAGGGGAGCAACGGGAGGAGACGTGACATCCCCTAAAAAAAATCTGTAAAAAAAATCTATACAAATAATTATTCACATGCATACGTCGGGAGGTCGCCAGGTACGAAGAGAAGTGAGCAATTGTCATGTAATGAGCTTATCAAGGTGTCAAGCACATTGACAAATGTTCAAAGTTCACATGGTGGGCGATAGATGACAACAATGTTAAGCTTGAGTGGACAAGTGACAAAACAGCATGAAATTCAAAATGAAGAGATGGACTTATGAGAAATGAGTAGCCCTGTGCCACCACCGCGATGACCAGATGCTCTCGGAAAACGTAGTCAGATGAAGAGAGAGCAGCTTGAGTAGCAGTGTTCTCTGGGGTGATCCATGTCTCCGTCAGGGCCAAAAAGTCAAGGGACTGAAGGGCAGCATAGGCTGAGATTAACTTGCCGTTCTTGACCGAAGAGCGACAGTTCCAAATGTTGCCAGAGACCAGGATTTCCACATGGGTTGTGCGCAAAGCGTACACTAAATTAGAAGGGTTGCAGCCAATGGGTGGGGAACATTTGTAAAGCCCAGGAGGGATAGAAAACACATACAGTGCCTTCGGAAAGTATTCAGACCCCTAGACTTTTTTCAACATTTTGTTACGTTACAGCCTTATTCTAAAATGGATTTAAAAAAATTAAATCCTCAGCAATCTACACACAACACCCATTAATGACAAAGCAAAAACAATTTTAGCAAATTCATGAAAAATGAAAAACTGAAATACCTTATTCATATAAGTATTCAGACCCTTTGCTATGAGACTCGAAATTGATCTCAGATGCATCCTGTTTTCATTGATCATCATTGAGATGTTTCTACAACTTGATTGGAGTCCACCTGTGGTAAAATCAATTGATTGTACATGATTTGGAAAGGCACACACCTGTCAATATAAGGTCCCACAGTTGACAGTGCATGTCAGAACAGAAACCAAGCCATGAGGTTGAAGGAATTGTCCGTAGACCTCTGAGACAGGATTGTGTCGAGGCACAGATCTGGAGAAGGGTACCAAAAATGTTCTGCAGCATTGAAGGTCCGCAAGAACACAGTGGCCTCCATCATTCTTAAATGGAAGAAGTTTGGAACCACCAAGACTCTTCTTAGAGCTGGCCGCCAGGCCAAACTGAGCAATCGGGGGATAAGGGCCTTAGTCAGGGAGGTGACCAAGAACCCGATGGTCACTCTGACAGAGCTCTAGAGTTCCTCTGTGGAGATGGGAGAACCTTCCAGAAGGACAACCATCTCTGCAGCACTCCACCAATCAGGCCTTTATGGTAAAGTGGCCAGACGGATTCCACTCCTCAGTAAAAGGCACGACAGCCCACCTGGAGTTTGCCAAAATGCACCTAAAGACTCTCAGACCATGAGAAACAAGATTCTCTGGTCTGATGAAACCAAGATTCAACTCTTTGGCCAGAATGCCAAGCGGTGAAGCATGGTGGTGGCAGCATCATGCTGTGGGGGGGGGGGGTTCAGAGGCAGGGACTGGGAGACTAGTCAGGCTCGAGAGAAAGATTAACTCGGGCGAAGGTTCACCTTCCAACAGGACAAGTCTCTGAATGTATTTAAGTGGCCCAGCCAGAGCCCAGACCCGATCTAACATCTCTGGAGAGACTTGAAAACAGCTGTGCAGCAACGCTCCCCATCCAACCTGACAGAGCATGAGAGGATCTGCAGAGAAGAATGGGAGAAACTCCCCAAATACAGGTGTGCCAAGCTTATAGCGTCATACCCAAGAAGACTCGAGGCTGTAGTTTCTGCCAAAGGTGCTTCAACAAAGTACTGTGTAAAGGGTCTGAATACCTATATAAATGTGATAGTTCTGTTTTAAATGTTTTATAAAAATTTAAACAAACCTGTTTTTGCTTGTTTTTATTGGGTATTGTGTGTAGATTGATGAGAGAAAAAAAATGATTTAATATGGTTCATAGGGGTAAAAAAGGTGCAAAATGATTATATATAACATGGAATAAGGCTGTAACCTAAGAAAATGTGGAAAATGTCAAGGGGTCTGAATACTTTCCTGAAGGCACTGTTGCCTAAGCTTCAAATGAGCAAAATGAGATCCTCTGAAAATAACTAGGTAAGACACTCAAGTGAGAGTGGTGTGGAGCCTTCCTCAAAGAACTCCGCAAACACTGTTCACTTTCATAGCAGCCACATACAAACAGCATGATAGCTTTGATGATCGTTGTATAATTCCTTAACGCATCTACGCGCTCTCCTCTCACCTTTTCCCTTTGCTTATGGACTTCAGTGCACAACACATCAGCTGTCTGTGACCAGGTGAAAAAACCTTTCCAAGACAAACCTTCATATCAAAACTGCTAACCGCTACACACAGCCTACATCGTTGTCACCATATTAGCTAACGTCATAATCAATATAGCTACTAGAACTAACATGTTAGTAAACCCGCTACAATCATGCAGTACAGTGTACAGCAAGCAGTTTAGCAGTTACACCGGTGGGCCCCAGTGGCAATAAATTAATAAAACCAAAAGCTTACCTTGACTTGGAAGAGTTCCAATGCTGGATAGCCATAGCCAGCTAGCTAACATAGCATCCCTCTCTGTTTGTGTTGGGTGTTTGAGTAGGCTAAACTAGCTAGCTGCATTGGCTAGCTAAGTAAGTGAAAGTGAAAGTGAAAAAAAATACAACTAAATATAGCTATCTCCCTCTCTCTCTATTTCGCGCACTCTCTTGCTTCTCCTTCATTTTTTAAGAAATGAATTTGTTCAAAACTGTTTAACTATTGTCTTTCTCTCTCTTTCAACATATTTTATGCAATGCAGTGCTAGCTAGCTGTAGTTCATGCTTTCAGTACTAGATTAATTCTCTGATCCTTTGATTGGGTAGACAACATGTCAGTTCATGCTGCTAGAGTTCTGATAGGTTGGAGGACGCCCTCCGGAAGTTGTCATAATTACTGTGTAAGTCTATGGAAGGGGGTGAGAACCATGAGCCTCCTAGGTTTTCTATGGAAGTCAATATACTCAGAGTAGGACCGAAACTAGCTATCATCTGGCTACACCATGGTGCTAACCTACAGAGTGCTGTTGTGGCTACTGTAGACCTTCATTGCTAGACACTGTTTTTTAAATCAATTATTTGGTGACATTAATATATTTAGTATAGTTTTGTCTAAAAAGGGTAACTTTTTAAATTATTTGCTATTTCTATTTTTCTGAAATTCACTGAGGAGGATTGTCCTCCCCTTCCTCCTCTGAGGAGCCACCACTGGAAGACAGGCACTTAAAGTAGATGGCCCTAGCTAGCAAAAAGACAGTACTAAATCAAATCAAATCAAATTGTATTGGCCACATGCGCCGAATACAACAGGTGTAGACATTACAGTGAAATGCTTACTTACAGCCCTTAACCAACAATGCATTAATTTTTTCTATAAAAAAAGTAAAATAAAACAACAACAAAAAAGTGTTGAGAAAAAAAGAGCAGAAGTAAAATAAAATAACAGTAGGGAGGCTATATATACAGGGGGGTACCGGTGCAGAGTCAATGTGCGGGGGCACCGGCTAGTTGAGGTAGTTGAGGTAATATGTACATGTGGGTAGAGTTAAAGTGACTATGCATAAATAATTAACAGAGTAGCAGCCGCGTAAAAGACAAAAGATAAAGAAACCTTTATACTTATCACTCCTGGTGATATCAACAGTCCCCTAGCTATAGAATGAAGCACACATTTGCATTACATTTGGGTTTTAAAACATGTTCCAAGGTCAAATAAATACATACGCATAGCGTTTTATCGCAGACTTTTATTTTGAAGGCAAAATAGGATCCAGCTCATGCAGCCAGGGTTCCGGTCTATAAGCACGGTTTCGACTGCCCCTACAGCTTTGCTTCGGTACTGCAGTTTAACTGACACCCGGCCCAGAAAGACAATTTCCATACAAGGCCACATAGAGATGTCAGATTTGAACATTCCTAATAAGACACTTTCATCATCACCTTTATGCACAAAACATTCATTGAATTATTCTAATAATTGTCACTCACAGCCGAAGATACTGGGCGCGTTCGAGCGGATACATTTTTTCGAGTTGCACTTACATGTAATCATGTAATCAAAGGCCATGAAGTTGCGGTCGACTTAAATTTTCTGCAGTTGCTCATCACCAGCTGCAACTTGCAGCCATTGCCTGCAATGTGGGAGGCACTATTTGTCAACCAATCATTAATGTTTTTGTTTGACCCACGCGAATGGGACCAAAGACATGACTAAACAGGAAGCAACTTTGCACGCTGCCAAGAGGCCCCCTGTGGTCCCCCATATTCATATGTATGCAGTGGATATGTACAAATAAATGTGATATTTGAGGCTCTCTCTCCCCAATTGATAGTACAATGTACACACATATATTTACAGTTTGTGAGTGTGTGATATGGGGGTTGGAGACATGTTTATTTCGACATTACAAAGAAAAACTTTTATAAACAATGCCAACACTGCACTGAGCCTTGCTGTTGGAAAACCAGTGTCCGATTTTAGGCTGTAGCAGATGCATCTCCCCGACTTCACTCCTCGACTTTCGTCTACAGTCGGTTACTTTATCCTTACCACTCAAACAAGATCATTAACATTTTATATTCATCCAATGTCTGCTATGTTTTTGGATGACATGATGACGTCGTCGCTGGTCGTGCATGTGATGTTGGTGACCCAGTGGAGGCTGCTGAGGGGAGGCGGCTCATAATAATGGCTGGAACGGAGTCAATGGAATGACATCAAACACATGGAAACTATGTGTTTGATGTATTTGACACCATTCCACTAATTCCGCTCCAGCCATTACCACGAGCCTGTCCTCCCCAATTAAGGTGCCACCAACCTCCTGCAGTTGGTCCATGTAAACTGGATGCAACCCGTATAGACGGTTCATGAATTGGTATAGTGAATGACAGTAGATTACTTTGAAAACAACGGCCGGACATCTTGGACGCAGTCCCCAGTTCTTATTATACCTCAGTGATCCAGCTAATGTTGTTGCCGTCAATCAGAAAGTATTCTAAACTTCCAACCTGAAGTTTTTTGGGGTGGCATAGAAGCTGGCAGCATTACCGCCACCTAGCGTGCAGGAAAATGACGCGTAGACTAAGAAAACGATGTAAAACCTATAGCGCAGGGTAGGCCTACTCTTGAATACACATATACATTTTAGGCCTACACAAATGTCTGGATGGTTTGTACACTATGCACACTTGCTCTGTCAGTGCTAATTGTCTGCATTCTGTCTGAATCAACCTTACCTAAATAGGCCTAAACACACACACAAACACGTAGTCCCGCGTAGCTCAGTTGGTAGAGCATGGCGCTTGCAACGCCAGGTTTGTGGGTTTGATTCCCACGGGGGACCAGTATGAAAAAATTTATGCACTCACTAACTGTAATTCGCTCTGGATAAGAGCGTCTGCTAAATGACTAAAATATGACCTGTTAACTGATATTATATAAAAATTGGGCCTTGACCTTACCTGTATTTGTCATGATATTCCTTGTGATGATAAATGTTAATATTGTATTTCAACACAACATTTGTGAAAGTCCCCAGCAAGCAGATTTAGATAACTTCCTCTTCAGCTGAGGGAGGTTTTTGTATGGCTCTGTATCACTGTGTGAACGGAGTAGCTTCATGCTGCTGACAGTAGTAATCTCCTGCATCTTCAGCTTGAACTCCACTGATGGTCAAAGTGAAATCAATATCATATCCAGTTCCATGATATCGACCTGAAGTAAAACCTGTTTCAAAGTTAATGATGAATTTAGGAGCTTCTCCAGGTTTCTGATGGTACCAGGCTAAGTCATCATCAATGGCAATACTGGCTTTACAGCTGATCGTGGCAGACTCTCCAGACTGGACCATGACAACTGCAGGAGTCTGGGTCAATAAAATGTCCCCTGCACAGCCTGGAAGAGATAGAAAAATATGAATTTGCCGTCTTTGATTTAGATTAAACCTGTTTTAGTTCAAATACAAATATTAGAATAAAGACTTTCTGTTTAAATTAGGATAATGATATTAAATTCGAATGTTTTAAGGTTAATTACTGAAGTAATTCCAAACATACCATTTGTGTGAAATGCAAGGACCAAGATAGTTATCAAGATAAAAGTAATTTCTGTCTTATGTTGTGTTGCTTCTATAAGGACAATTGTTTAACTCACAGGGCTATAAACACTTTAAGACCACTGAAGCATGTGCTGCCAATGCAAAGTGTCTTCATATGCAAATGGTCCAACAGTCTGATGATTCAGGACACCTGTGATATGACAATGCTGTTGACAACTCATCAGTGAGATTAAAAATGACCAGAATTTTTATTGTGGTTTATTTATTCATGTAATAAAAAACAAGCAGTATCAATACTGTCCAATATTGCAAGATGGACACTAATATATAAAAAAAGTGTCTACATATAGTCTTGTTAAATTTAGAGCTATCTCCCTTTTCTTTTAATTACATTTGACACATTGTTTTTCTTGTTCTCCACGAGTTTCGTACCACCTCCCTTGATGGCTCCTAACGTCCTACACAGACACAGACAAAATGTCCTTCGTTAAGTAACCTTGTGTGTGCCTGATCAAAACCTTGCTTAGAGTAACAAGTGAGTGATTTGTCACATGAGTTGTACGTTCATCCTCCTCCATGTTGTCTGACTCATATTTGCTACCAACCACTCTGTGCACTCTCACCGAGCAACTTTTGTTGTCACAAAATCTCACAGATACTCTTTCTCGCTTGCACCCACACACCCACACACCCACACACACACACACACACACACACACACACACACACACACACACACACACACACACACACACACACACACACACACACACACACACACACACACACACACACACACACACACACACACACACACACTATGTGACTGAGTGACAGTGGACCGGTCACACAATGCTGTCCTTGTGCCATAAACAAAAGGTCAGATGAATCAAAGCATATGAATCACAGACAGTCCTCTCAGGCTCTCAGACGCACTTCTAATTCACATCACAGCCAAATATCCTCCTCATATTCCTGGATATTACGCTGGATATTGATTCACAATCCATTTGATAACATTTATGATAAATATTTAGCTGGAAATGTTAGCGAAACAGCACAGACACGTTTTGAGATGACAGCATGGTGCTTGAAGAGGCTCAGGGCAGGTTATGAATGGATAGGGGACTACAACTCCTTTAAAAAAAAGTTATGTCCCCATTTAGATCTAACACAAATATCAAACAAGTAAGAGTTTCTAAAATGTGCGCGTGCATCCGCGTGTGTGTGCGAATGGTAGTGACAGAATTTAGTGCCCGTAGGCGGCCCTTGCGACACTAGACAGCCGGACCCTGGTCTATAGTATTTACGTGTCATCATGACAAGTCCTCTGCCTGAAGGAAGAAACATTGGATTTCAAGTCTTCCTCATTCACTCCTCAAGTTCCATATGAAGAGCAAAGTGAGTAAAAATCCATATTTTTATGTATGATATTATTATCAGATTATCCTGAATATTTAGCGATTCTTTTGGTGAAAGTTGCTAGAATTAACTTGAGGGTTGATGAGAAAGTGAAGCCATATACAGTGGGGAGAACAAGTATTTGATACACTGCCGATTTTGCAGGTTTTCCTACTTACAAAGCATGTAGAGGTCTGTAATTTTTATCATACGTACACTTCAACTGTGAGAGACGGAATCTAAAACAAAAATCCAGAAAATCACATTGTATGATTTTTAAGTAATTAATTTGCATTTTATTGCATGACATAAGTATTTGATTACCAACCAACCAGTAAGAATTCCGGCTCTCACAGACCTGTTAGTTTTTCTTTAAGAAGCCCTCCTGTTCTCCACTCATTACCTGTATTAACTGCACCTGTTTGAACTCGTTACCTGTATAAAAGACACCTGTCCACACACTCAATCAAACAGACTCCAACCTCTCCACTATGGCCAAGACCAGAGAGCTGTGTAAGGACATCAGGGATAACATTGTAGACCTGCACAAGGCTGGGATGGGCTACAGGACAATAGGCAAGCAGCTGGGTGAGAAGGCAACAACTGTTGGCGCAATTATTAGAAAATGGAAGAAGTTCAAGATGACGGTCAATCACCCTCGGTCTGGGGCTCCATGCAAGATCTCACCTCGTGGGGCATCAATGATCATGAGGAAGGTGAGGGATCAGCCCAGAACTACACGGCAGGACTTGGTCAATGACCTGAAGAGAGCTGGGACCACAGTCTCAAAGAAAACCATTAGTAACACACTACGCCATCATGGATTAAAATCCAGCAGCGCACGCAAGGTCCCTCTGCACAAGCCAGCGCATGTCCAGGCCCGTCTGAAGTTTGCCAATGACTATCTGGATGATCCAGAGGAGGAATGGGAGAAGGTCATGTGGTCTGATGAGACAAAAATAGAGCTTTTTGGTCTAAACTCCACTCGCCGTGTTTGGAGGAAGAAGAAGGATGAGTACAACCCCAAGAACACCATCCCAACCGTGAAGCATGGAGGATGCTTTTCTGTAAAGGGGACAGGACGACTGCACCGCATTGAGGGGAGGATGGATGGCGCCATGTATCGCGAGATCTTGGCCAACAACCTCCTTCCCTCAGTAAGAGCATTGAAGATGGGTCGTGGCTGGGTCTTCCATCATGACAACGACCCGAAACACACAGCCAGGGCAACTAAGGAGTGGCTCCGTAAGAAGCATCTCAAGGTCCTGGAGTGGCCTAACCAGTCTCCAGACCTGAACCCAATAGAAAATCTTTGGAAGGAGCTGAAAGTCCGTATTGCCCAGCGACAGCCCCGAAACCTGAAGGATCTGGAGAAGGTCTGTATGGAGGAGTGGGCCAAAATCCCTGCTGCAGTGTGTGCAAACCTGGTCAAGACCTACAGGAAATGTATGATCTCTGTAATTGCAAACAAAGGTTTCTGTACCAAATATTAAGTTCTGCTTTTCTGATGTATCAAATACTTATGTCATGCAATAAAATGCAAATGAATTACTTAAAAATCATACAATGTGATTTTCTGGATTTTTGTTTTAGTGAAATGCTCTCACAGTTGAAGTGTACCTATGATAAAAATTACAGACCTCTACATACTTTGTAAGTAGGAAAACCTGCAAAATCGGCAGTGTATCAAATACTTGTTCTCCCCACTGTATATATTCAGAAAAGAAAGCCATGTACGGAGGGGTTGGGAAAGGAATTTCTTCTCTTTCTGATGTGCTTCCTCTGTCAGATTCGGACGACCACGTGTGTCCTATTTCTATTCACAAGTCTTGGCGTATGCTCAGGAGGATTTGGGAATCCTGTAACAGATGACGTGAGCAGGCTGATGTTATTAGTAAGACCTTCTACATACTCTAACCTGAACTGTATTATACTAAACTAGTCTGGTGATTATTTAGAGTTTATTCCATCATAAAAACTACTTTAAATGTCTTCTTTTGATACAGAAAATGGGCTAAACTGGGCACAAAAATAAATGACCTAATAATCCTAATTTATTTTTACAGAAACACAATATTCCAAAGGATTATAACATTTCTATGCATTATATTCCCAAAGAGATGGTGAGTAGAATTTCTCAAAAACAAAACATCATGCAGAAACTTTAAGAGGGAGGGAAGTTGTGGTGGGTGGTCTTAAACTTTGGCAGCATTTTTGTTGATGAACATTTTTGTTTTATTTGGAATCTGTAGAATGGAGTCATATGTAACCTAGTCGGTTTTCTCCCTTTTCTTTCTCTAGAGTGGTGTGTGCTGGGTTCTACTGAATATCTATCCACTGGAACAAAGCCTTAGGGAACTGGCCCGGGTGTTTGGTGCCATTTCTTCCAACAAAGATAATATTATGATCTTCATCACCATGCTGCAAAATCTACGCTTCACATTTGATCATGAGGAGATGGTAATGCCTATCAGTTCTGCCAAATGTAGACCCAGTTACTGTAGATCCAGTTTATTGACTGTATTAAGTGATGCAACCATCCTGATGTTTACTTTGTTTCTCTGTACTTCCAGGAGGCAACAATGCAAGTCTTTAAATGCCACTATAGGGCGGTCAAATGGCCGTCTGGGCAGTATTTTGACTATATCAGAGACATTTTGAATTCTGCAGCTCAGGGAGAAGGAGGATTCCGCTGTGTGCCTCCACCCTGCCCTGCCCCTACTACACCAGGTAAGAAACAATCCCCAACACACAGTATCCATTCAGCCCCCACATACAGAATTCACAAGTCTCTTCCTCACAGAGCGTGTTGTTGTCTCTCTCAGGAAGTGAAGCACAGGACCATGAACAGACTCGGTCAAGGGGGAGTCTGCTGTCCCTGCTTCTGATCCCAGTCACAGCCTGTGTGCTCCTCATAGTGTGGGCAGTAAGTTAACAATGTGGATGGCTTGCTCAGGCTGTATGACCTTGTCCGGTCCAGGAGACCTACAGGGTATGCAGTTTCTTGTTCCAGCCCAGCACTACTACTACACACCTAAATCAACTCTTCAACTAATCATCAAATGTGTTAGTACTTGGCTAGAACGAAAGCCTGCACACACTGGCTCTCCAGGAGCAGGACTGAAGTGCACTGGTGTATGGTTTTGGATGCTTCAACGTGATACTCTGTTCCACAGATTACATCTAGAAGAGGAGGCTCCCCAGAGAGTAACCTTGACAGAGGCCATAGAAGGCTGTCCCCTGATGTGGAACGGACCATAACCATCCCTATTCCACCACTCACCAGTCTACCTGACACACCAATAATGGGGGAAGCCTGATCACCACTGAGGGAGCAGATGAAGCCAACATGAAGCACTGCATAGAGAGCAGAAAGCTCCCCCTCTGGACTGGTGTCACTCTGATTTGGTATCTCTGACAAATCGGAGCTGATATCTCTAAAATATATGGGCTGATATAGTGGTCTCACTTAAACAAGGGACAACGGCGATAAGACATGAATCAACCGCTTACTAGAACTATATAATTTGGACTGTCATAGATTTTGACACAACACCATGTATCACAGGTTCCTACCTTGTCTATGTCTGTCTAATCAGAGATCTGGACATTACGCAACATCAGATACATTCTCTGCTGAGACTGGACTTTGTTGTTGCCTAAAGATCTATTGCTGCTGTGTGGCCACAGAGTGTGTGCTGACACTTTTTATGTCTCACCCCCTCTTTGAGTCACATCATCAGTGTGTGTGACTACAGTATGACAGTTTAACTACCAGCAGTGTGTGTGTTTGTGTGTGTGCGCGCGTGTGTGTGTGTGTGTGTGTGTGTGTGTGAGAGTGAGTGAGCTACCCTGCTCTGGATGATCTCAGTGAGGGCCATAAGAGGGGCTTGTTCTCGCCACAAAAGAAAAGAGCCGTAGGCTGAAGGAAATACCAGTTCCATGCTAACCGACAGAGAAAGATCCTTATGAATCACAAACCGTTTGATCCTCAATCCCCAGACAGCAGGAAATCAGGATTCTCTGCCGTCTCCTCTCATGCTGCTCTATCACACTCATTATGAAACCTTCCCACTGGGCACGGACGTCAATTCAACGTCTATTCCACGTTGGTTCAACTTCATTGTATTGAAATGATGTGGAAATAATGTTGATTATACCAGTGTGTGCCCAGTGGGTTAGGACTGACTGATTTCAAGCATAACTTATAGCTTCTCTTTAACTCCCCTCTAGTGGTCAGATACAGTAACTATACTTGGTTCCCTCAGCACCTGCAGTAGGTCTCAGCTGTAGCAGTGTCATCACTGTGCAGATGACCGAGGGAGGTTTTTGTACAGCTCTATATCACTGTGTGTACACATAGGCACTTTATGTAGATAGTGTAGTTTAGATAGTGTTTGTAGTGTACATGTGTCTCATGTTTGAGTCCAGCGTCATTCACAGTCTCATTCACAGATCTAACAGTCAGTAACCTGCTCATGAAAATAGTTAATATAATGCTAGAAGATTGCATCAATTTAAATCAGACATTTGGTTGAGGTCCATATGAGGACTTGTTTTGGGGGGCTGAAGTGATTGTAACTTTGAAGTAATGTTGAGGTCAGAACAACTTTTGTTTTACTCCTGTAGATCTTGCTATGGACAGGTATTGTGTTTCAAAACATCATAACTTTTATATACACTTTCAGGCCATAACAAATACTATAAGTCATAACCATGATGATGATGGTTATGTGATCTGAATGATTGCTTTAGCACCATATTGTAACATGTCACAGTTGACCTCATCTAGTGACCAGCGTTCCATGTCACTGTCTCTCTCCCCTCAGACACTGCAGTCTGATTGAGGGAGGTTTTTGTGTGGCTCGGTATCACTGTGTGAACGAAACACCACTGCTGTGGTAACTCTGACAGTAGTAATCTCCTGCATCTTCAGCCTGGACTCCACTGATGGTCAGAGTGAAGTCACTATGAGATCCACTACCACTGAATCTAGATGGAGTCCCAGACTGAAGTGTTGTAGCATAGTAAATAAGGAGTTTAGGAGCTCCTCCAGGTTTCTGTTGATACCAGGCTAGATAGTTATTGTTATAGACATCACTGCTGGTTTTACAGTTCAGAGAGACTGTCTGTCCTGGGAGAACAGCTATCACTGCAGGAGTCTGAGTCACAGTGATCTGTCCTCTGGATTCTGAAAAATTGAATAAAACATTAATATGAATAAAATATTACATATAGTAATGAATAGTTCTGAATATAAATATTATTATTGATATACATTACCGTGGTGTAGATTTAATACATTTTCAACAATAAATACAGAAAATGTTAACCTTGAAGCAGAGGGCAAGTGTCCAGATGAAGATGGTGATAAAAGTCATGGTTGTTGTGGGTTCTGTTGTCATGAAGGACAGCTCTCAGTCATGAAGTGTTAAACTCACAGCGCTATAAACACTCCCAGAGCACTGACACATATTTACTATTGATGTAGTGTAAACTCTGACAGTAGTAATCTCCTGCATCTTCAGCCTGGACTCCGCTGATGGTCAGAGTGAAGTCACTCCCAGATTCACTGCCACTGAATCTAGATGGAGTCCCAGAATGGTGTGTGTTCCCACTTAGATCAGTGGGGGCGATGCATTATTCAAATCAAAGTTTCAAATCTATTTCTGTTTCCAAGAACGCTCACATCTTTAGAATGTATTTTATCCTGCATGTGTTATCTTGTATAACATCAAACAGCAACTCTTTACTCATATCACTAATGTATGATGTTTCAGATGCATTATGCAAATGACTGTTTCAAATCAGTGTCGGCCTGGGGATCTGAACTAGCAACCTTTTGGCTACTAGGCCAACGCTCTAACCGCTAGCTACCTGCCTTCCCTTTAATAACATCAAACAGCAAATGTTTACTCAAATAACTAATGTATGGCAACTTTTACGTCACACCACCATTTATTTTTATTCTGATGATGATAAGACATTATGAACTGTCTGTTCACTCATGCTTGGTCTCTTATGTAAGTTCCTCTAATCAGTTAGTGAACACTTCTCTAAACTAAAGCTGGTAGGATTCCTCTGGTAGTGTTGTCTGTCCTCTGTGACTTTACCACCACTGTTAAATCTGAGATCAACATCTTTAATAAAGGAATATACAACATGGATCACTATCAGTACTGCTGCTGCTGTTGTCTTTCATATGGACAATATGGAGGAATACTAGCAACACTGGATCTAATGTTGGACTGTACCTACAGACTAGGAGAACACCTGATACACAGAAGAAGGAAAAAATACTCATATCTGGATTGAAGATACAATTCATATTTTTATTATCTAGAAACAGCTTATATGAACTGCTTGTTTTACCTGGAAGATGTTAAAGTGTATTTGTGTTGATTATGATTCTGTATGAGTGATATTCACTGTAACAGCTGCAGCATCACAACACAGAGAGGTTTTTGTACCAGCAGTAATAGGGATTGTATCACTGTGGAGGACTTTTGGTAGCGGCACCAGACTTGATGTTGGAAGTAAGTAAACACAAAATTAACTGTTTTATTCAGCTTTTGATCTTGTGTTTCAATTTCTCTATCAATTTATCCTCGAATATATTGAGGATTTTTTTACTTACATTTTTTAGTTGATTTCTGGACAAATATACTAGGCCTACACATACTATGGCCAATTTGAAAATAAACGCAATTACATCTTATCAAATTTGACCTGCATTTTTCTATGATGAGAGTGATTAGCCTACATTTTAGATTAGGTGTATGAATAAACATACTGCACCTTGTAGGAAATGTTCAATAAACAGGTTTAGCAGTTTTGGGGGGAAAACTAAACAAAAAACACTTTATTTCAAATGAACAAGATAAAATTATCTTTGGCAAGTATTCATACCATATTAGAGTCAATGATTTCAACCACAGTCTAAAGAAATGTAGCTTGCCCAATGGGCAGGAGGTTTTTGTACGATCAGTAATAGGGATTGTATCACAGTGGTACACTTGATATTTCTTTCTGATTACACTTATTAAGTATGTTATTCTTAAACTCTGTCTCTATGAAAATATTGTGATTTTAGATTTTCAAAATGTTTTAATTGCTTTTGACTGACCCTTCTTTCTAATACAATTTTATTGAATCGAAATATTTTAATTGTAGGTTTATTTATGTCTGATTTGTATGATTGCAGACTATAACTCTTACTTCTGGTATGATTACTATTTAATTGCATTGGATATAATAGTCATTATTGTTGCATTGAGTTCATGGTAGCCTTCACTGTTAGTGTGAAGACAAAGGATCTCAGTTATGTTTGTAACAGACTTCATGATCTACCACGGTTGATATGTGATTAAAACTCATCTATGCTCAGATTTTGCAAATACTATGAATATGGGAAGGCTATTCTGACCAGATCCATTCCTAAACAATATCTGTATGACATGTATAACTGACACCGTATGACTAGTAACTCTAGTTATTTAACCACTTTGGTTCATAAATCTGCTTTGTATCATATTACTTTTAAACAATCTAACTTTTACATTCATATTTAGAAGGCATTTCCATTTCACTTTATTTTGATGTGTCCTTTGCTGAAGATAATCTCTTACTGTAACTGTACTTGATGTAGTTACTTAGTTGATGTGTTCTGTTTCTTCCAGGTAACAGTTCCCCCACCCTCACCGTCCTGCCCCCCTCTAGTGAGGAGCTGTCCAGTACAACAACAGCCACACTGACGTGTCTGGCCAACAAGGGCTTCCCCTCAGACTGGACCATGAGCTGGAAAGTGGACGGGACCAGCAAGAAGCAGGAGGCCAGTCCCGGGGTCCTGGAGAAGGACGGCCTGTACAGCTGGAGCAGCACACTGACTCTCACTGCCCAGGAGTGGACCAAGGCAGGAGAGGTGACCTGTGAAGCCCAGCAGAAATCCCAGACTCCAGTCACCAAGACCCTGAGGAGGGCTGACTGTTCTGGGTAGGACCCCTCAGTCACACAGCCCTGTGGAGAGAGGATGCTGGTTCCTCTGCTTTGACTTGCTTTGTTCTAAAATCAGTCGTTCTCTGATTTAGAGATCACTCTGGTGTGGACTAACAGGGGTTTGGCTTGAGTTCATGTGTCAATCCATTCTGTAGATTGAGATTTTGTTCGTTTTAGATTTGATGTGATCTGCTTTTATTCACTATCATGTTTGCTTTGATGCTTTGATTGTGTGATAATGGATTAAAATAAAGATTTCTTTTTGGAATGCATATTTCTGTTGTTTTTATTAATAAACTGGATCATAGATACTGTATATTTGCAATATTCTGGAAAAATATGTATTCAGTAAGGCTGATTAATGATGTCTTTAAAAACTGTCAAGTCTAAAACTCACTCTAACATCATAATTGACCAGTAAGTAATACTATCACAATATACTATGATATAATAGAAGAGCTGCTGCAATGATAGTAGTTGACTGTCTTCATTCATCAGGATACTGAGTCTGTGTCAGACGTGTTTGACTTGACAGACTTTACAGTAATAAAAGAAGAACTATCAAACAGTCAACCGATATCTTGGACTCTCACTTGTGTTATAGGCTGTGATTTGAAGCTAAATATATTTTTTTTAATAAAAAATGTTACAAGTGCCACTACTTCAAGATGTAGCAGTGTTTCAAAAAACTTGGTCCTCGGGACCCCAAGGGGTGATGATTAGTTGATTATTTTTCATCAGCAGTGTAAAGCTAGGGCAAAAACCAAAACGTGCACCCCTTGGGGTCCCGAGGACCGAGTTTGGGAAACGCTGCTATATAGTGTAGTGACAGTCTTCTCTACCTCCAACCCCCTGGGAACAGAGTGAACATTTGGTGACAGTACTGCTCTATTCTGGGACAAGCAGAACCACCCAGCCCTGTCTATGTAAATCTCAGTTTCACTCCCACAGATACCAGTGTAGTAGTTGAACAGTTTCACTGCCTGTAATACCCTGGACTGGGCCAGATGTGAGGGAGTGGACTGGTTTTAACCTCTATGGTGGATTCAGGGAGGGACTCATAACAGATATGCTACCATGTAATTAATGACAGATAAAATGGATATTATACTTTACATAGATAGTGTATGTAGTGTACATGAGACTCATGTTTGAACCCAGCATCATGTCTCATTCACAGATCTAACAGTCAGTAACCTGCTTATGAACACAGTAAATATAATGCTACAAGATCACAATTTAAATCACACATTTGGTTGAGGTCCAATTTGGGACTTGTTTTGGGGGTCTGAAGTGATTGTAACTTTGAAGTAATGTTGAGGTCAGAACACCTTTAGTTTTACATCTGTAGATCTTGCTTTACATATTGACAGAAAATGGGTTTCAAAACATCAATTAAATGTTATATACACTTAAAGGCCATGACAAATATAACAAGTTATAACGATGATGATGATGTTAATGATGATGATGATGGTCATGTGAACTGAATGATTACTTTTTAACCATATTTTCACATGTCACAGTTGACCTCATCTAGTGTTCCATGTCACTGTCTCTTCCCCCTCAGCACCTGCAGTAGGTCCCAGCTGTAGCAGTACAGTCACTGTGCAGTCTGACTGAGGGAGGTTTTTGTACGACTCTGTATCACTGTGTGAACACCCAGACACTGTTGATGTAGTGTTCACTCTGACAGTAGTAATCTCCTGCATCTTCAGCCTGGACTCCACTGATGGTCAGAGTGAAGTCACTCCCAGATCCACTGCCACTGAATCTAGATGGAGTCCCAGACTGAAGTGTTGTAGCATAGTATATAAGGAGTTTAGGAGCTCCTCCAGGTTTCTGTTGATACCAGGCTAGGTCGTTATTGTTATAGACATCACTGCTGGTTTTACAGTTCAGAGAGACTGTTTGTCCTGGGAGAACAGCTTTCACTGCAGGAGTCTGAGTTACAGTGACCTGGCCTCTGGATTCTGAAACAGAGATGTCATGTAGAAATAGCATTCAATTGTTAATACATTTTTCCATGTAGCATATGAAATTAAACTGTAATGAGATTATATAGCCTAATATTGCAATTGTCCGGGTAATTTTCTGTAAAATATATTACCTTGGAGACAGAGGGCAAATATCCAGATAAAGATGGTGATAAAAGTCATGGTTGTTGTGGGTTCTGTTGTCATGAAGGACAGCTCTCAGTCATGAAGTGTTAAACTCACAGGGCTATAAACACTCCCAGACCACTGAAGCATGTGCTGTCTATGCAGAGCATCATCACTATGCAAATAATCTTATGGTCTTCTCCCCATCCACCATGTTTCAGTAAAGTGTCCTACATGTAAGTAGTCTTTCTGGACAGAGACTGATGTGATGTAGAAACATGATAGCTATGCAATCACTGATATGGTTTCTGATATAAGTGCTGAATGGGGACTGATAGAATGACTTTAGACATCTACAAGTGGAGCATAACGTTAATGTCTAAAAATAATGTTTTTAGACCAGATAGTATCTGCTTTCTGTCTCCCTCCCTCCATCACACAGACTGCAGTTAGTAACTGCAGTCTGTGTGATGCTGCTGATTGACTGCTCAAAAGGGGAGATCTCCACAGCTCTGACGTCTCCAGTCTCCTGCTTCACCTGCTGCTCTCTGGAACTACCACAGTGGTGTAAAGGAGGATGTATGGGTAATGTTTAAGTGGTATATTGTATGTGTTGGAATCATGTTGATTAAATTATAGCTATTCAAAACACAGGTCATCTTTAGGGGTTTTGATCATTGCACATAATCTCTATTCAGATTGGTTGATGGTTTTCCTTGAGTTAATCAACAGAGTCAACATGTAGTTAACGGTCAGGAGAAACATTTAGTGATCAGTTATGATCTAAGGTCTTCTAGACATAGCTCTAGTTTGACTCTATTGTTGTTCAGCTCTACTACACACTGTGTCATTGTACTGGATCATCTCCTCCCCTCAGCACCTGCAGTAGGTCCCAGCTGTAGCAGTACAGTCACTGTGCAGTCTGACTGAGGGAGGTTTTGTTTTTGTACGACTCTGTATCACTGTGTGAACACATATGTACTATTTGGATAGTGGAAACTGACAGTAGTAATCTCCTGCATCTTCAGCCTGGACTCAATCCCAGATCCACTACCACTGAATCTAGATGGAGTCCCAGACTGAAGTGTTTTAGCATAGTAAATAAGGAGTTTACTAGTATTATACTCTATTGTATAATACTATTACTTTATTACCATCAGTCCCTATTGTAGTGGCTGCCTGTGAGTTTTATAATTAATTTTAAGATTGGTTTTTAAATAAATCCACGATTGATTGAACACGAGTTATGTTCCCAGTAGGTCCCTCAGGTCCTCTAGCACTGGCCTTTTAACTATCCCAAAGCCTAGGACCAAGAGGCATGGAGAGGCAGCCTTTAGTTATTATGCCCACAGCCTCTGGAATAGCCTGCCAGAGAACCTGAGGGGGGCCGAAACTGTGGAAATATTTAAAAGAGATCTTAAAACACATATTTTTACCTTTGCTTTCCTTAGGGTTATTTTTAGTTGTTCAGTTTGTGTCATTCTTTTGTTTTTATCTTATGTTTGTTGAGTAGTAAATATTTCAGCTTTTATTTTCATTGTTTTTTATTAGTTTCTTCCTGTAAAGCACTTTTTGTTGCATTCCATGTCTGAAATGTGCTGTATAAATTTGATTTGATTATACTAGTATTTCAGTGCTATCAGAGCCCATTATATTATACTAATTCTTCAGTATTGAGGGTGGTACTGCGAGTGATCTTTCTGTGAAGGTGCTCACACTTGTGTGAAGGAGGTTTTTGTACAGAGACCACCAGAATGAATCACTGTGGAGGACTTTTGGAAGTTGCACAAAACTGGTTCTAAAAAGTATGTACATTTTTGTCTTCCATCATACAACAAAATGTAATCATGATATTGAACAACGTTATGAGATTGTATCATCTTCTCCAGAGGAAATACTTTTATTCTATATATTTTTTGAAATGTCTGTCAACACATTGGTAGATTGGTAAATGGAAGAGAAGGGAGAGAGTTGTTCACATACCACCAAGTTTATTTGGCAATAATAACATGCGAAATAACACATTTAGATACACAATATTGCATGTTAGCTCATTGTGCTGTCAAGATGTAGCTACTACTATTTATATAAGCAACAGTTTGTATTGTATGCATAGTAGATACTAACACAGACATGGTTTAAAGGTGAACCTCATCTATAGTTTTGAACAGTAATTTGAGGTCATTTTGGTTTGTGTCTCAAAGTAGATTTGACAAAAATTAATATGGAGGTTTCATGTCAGATTTTACATTGTGAATGTTAAATGATACTGTATCCAGACTATATATGGTATCTGTTCCCTGCATGTCTTTCTAGAATTAGGGGCGGTTTCCCAGACACAGATTAAGCCTGGTCCTGGAATAAAAAGCAATCTCAGTGGAGAATCTCAATAAAAATGCTTTTAGTCTAGGACTAGGCTTGACCTTTGTCCGGGAAACCGCCAGTGTTTTGTTGCTCTTTGAAGGCTACACTGTAGAGCATGAATGTACCTTTACATGTTTTGTCAAATAATTAGTCCAGACTTTTTTTGTTTACCTATTTCTTCATAGACTAAGTGTTTGGTTGTTCTCGGTTGTGCTTGGTTGTTCTTTGTACTGTAGCTAGTTGTTTATGCTGTTTACTGTCAATCTGAAATTGTTTTGTTCACTGATAACACAGTGGCTGTGTCCGAATACCCACATTAGCCTACTATATACACTCATTTTGGTGTTTAATCAAGTAGAATTCACTCGTCTTTTCCGACTCACGTGTTTGACGACAGCTGATAATCAGATAAATTGATGCGCTGTACAAAAATGAACGAATCACGAATTAGCGGATGCATTGGAGTACTATGTTCAAAATTTCATATACTATAAAACGCTATTTTTTCACATACTATTTAGTACAGTAGTATGGATATTCAGACATGGCCAGTGTCTTTTCTCCCTCTCCTCTGGGGAGTTCTTCTCCCCTCTCCTAATGTTATAGTGTAGTATTAGTAGTAGTAGTAGTAGTAGTAGTAGTAGTAGTAGTTGTTGTTGTTGTTGTTGTTGTTGTTGTTGTTGTTGTTGTTGTTGTTGTTGTTGTAGTAGTTGTTGTTGTTGTTGTTGTTGTTGTTGTAGTTGTAGTTGTAGTTTTAGTAGTAGTAGTAGTAGTAGTAGTAGTAGTAGTAGTAGTTGTTGTTGTTGTTATTGTAGTAGTAGTGGCTCTCGTCTCGTCTCGTCTCCTCTCCTAATATAGAGTTGTAGTAGCTGACCCGCCCCTCTCCTCTCCTCTCCTCTCCTCTCTCCTCTCCTCTCTCTCCTCTCCTCTCCTCTCCTCTCCTCTCCTCTCCTCTCCTCTCCTCTCCTAATATAGAGTTGTAGTAGCTGACCCGCCTCTCTCCCTCTCCTCTCCTCTCCTCTCCCTCCTCCTCTCCTCTCCTCTCCTCTCCTCTCCTCTCCTCTCTCTCCTCTCCTCCCTCTCCTCTCCTCTCCTCTCCTCTCCTCTCCTCTCCTCTCCTCTCCTCTCCTCTCCTCTCCTCTCCTAATATAGAGTTGTAGTAGCTGACCCGCCTCTCTCCTCTCCTCTCCTCTCCTCTCCTCTCCTCTCCTCTCCCTCTCCTCTCCTCTCCTCTCCTCTCCTCTCCTCTCCTCTCCTCTCCTCTCCTCTCCTCTCCTCTCCTCTCCCTCTCCTCTCCTCTCCTCTCCTAATATAGGGTTGCTAGTAGCTGACCCGCCTCTCTCCTCTCTCCTCCAGCTAGTCCCTCTGTCAAGCCCGCAGTGTCTCTGCTCCATCCTGTCCTCTGAGCAGTTCTCTGGGGGCTCGGCCACACCGGCCTGCCTGCTGAGCGGCTACTCCTCAGCAGCACTCTGACCCTGAGCAAAGCACGCTGGGAAGAGGGAGGCATGTACACCTGCAGGGATAGATAGATCCAAGATCCAAGATGGCGAAGTAGTGCAGTCCTGTTTCTGTCGTGTGTCTGTAAATAGCCTGTAAATACCTTTTTTTTTTTTGTATTTTTCGTACCTATTTCCCTATCAGACTTTTCATCCTTCTACAAAATATACTTTCCTGCAACCCGCCTCACTCAATGTGGAACGGACTCTATTATTGACTTACCTTTTATCTAGAATCTCCAGTGAAACTAGCTAGCCAGCTAGCCAGCTAACTAGCTACCTGCTATTAGCCTTAGCTAGCGGTGTTTCACCCAGAACATTGGATTTTCTTCTGCGGGATTAATTTTAATCACTGGACATTGATCACCGGATATTCGGCCAGTCTGCACAGCGCGTTATCGACCCAGAACATATCAGTTTTTCCGCTGGAACCATTGAATCACTGGACCTTTAACTCCGGATTCGTCGCTACCAGCTAGCTACAACAAAACGGACGCTGTGGTCTGGCTAATTATCCTGAGCTAAGCCCATCTCCCGGCTATCTACCTCTCTGTCAACCGGACGGGACCACCTAGTATTGACACGGAGCCCCGCCCGATCCTACACGACTGGTCTGCCGAAAATCGTCTGATGTGGTTACGACGTTAACCACGAAGATTCCATCCATCTGCTAGCCCCGGCCCGCTAGCACACGCTAGCCGTGGCCTCTTACTCACTAGTTTACCACCGGACCTTATGATAACTCAGCTATACAGCTGATATCTGCTGGACTGTTCCTTTTTACGGTACTACATCCTGTTTATGTTTAGCCTCAGCCCAAACATGGTTAGTTTATTGTTGTTTCGGTTATTTCTAATTGTACTATATCACTGCAGACCCCCCAGCCTAGCTAAACTTGCCTTAGATAGCTCCTTTGCACCTCCTCCAATACACGCGGAGACCGACTCAATTTATGCCTCTAGAGATACCTCCAGCGATGCTATCTCTTTCATCGTACCCAACGCTTAGGTTTACCTCCACTTTACTCATATCCTTCCATATCCTTGTCTGTACATAATGCCCTGAATCTTTTCTATAACACCCGGAAATCTGCCCCCTTTATTCTATGTACCCAACGCACTAGAAGACCAGTTCTTAAAGCCTTTAGCCGTATCCTTATTCTAGTCCTCCTCTGTTCCTCTGGTGATGTAGAGGCTAACCCAGGCCCTGCAGCCCTCAGTATCACTCCTACTCCCCAGGCGCTATCATTTGATGACTTCTGTAATCGCAAAAGTCTTGGTTTCTTGCACATAAATATCAGAAGTCTACTTCCTAAGTTTGAGTTATTCACTGCGTTAGCACACTCTGCCAACCCCTGATGTTCTAGCAGTGTCTGAATCCTGGCTCAGGAAGGCCACCAAAAAATATTGAAATTTCCATCCCCAACTATAACATTTTCCGTCTAGATAGAACTGCCAAAGGGGGGTGGAGTTGCAATCTACTGTAGAGATAGCCTGCAGAGCTCTATCATACTATCCAGGTCTGTGCCCAAACAGTTTGAGCTTCTACTTCTAAAAATCCACCTTTCCAGAAATAAGTCTCTCACTGTTGCCGCTTGCTACAGACCCCCTCAGCCCCCCAGCTGTGCCCTGGACACCATATGTGAATTGATTGCCCCCATTTATCCTCAGAGTTTGTACTGCTTAGTGACCTAAATTGGGATATGCTTAATACCCCAGCCATCCTACAATCCAAGCTAGATGCCCTCAACCTCCACGCAAATTATCAACGAACCTACCAGGTACAACCCAAAATCCGTAAACATGGGTACCCTCATAGATATCATCTGACTAACATACCCTCTAAATACACCTCAGCTGTCTTCAACCAGGATCTCAGCGATCACTGCCTTATTGCCTGCGTCCGTAACGGGTCCGCGGTCAAAGCGACCACCCCTCATCACTGTCAAAGCGCTCCCTAAAACACTTTAGCGAGGGAGGCCTTCCTAATTGACCTGGCCCAGGTATCCTGGATGGATATAGATCTCATTCCGTCAGTAGAGGATGCCTGGTTGTTCCTTAAAAGTAATTTCCTCTCAATCTTAAATAAACATGCCCCATTCAAAAAAATACAGAACTAAGAACCGATATAGCCCCTGGTTCTCCTCAGACTTGACTGCCCTTGACCAGCACAAAAAACATCCTGTGGCGTACAGCATTAGCATCAAATAGCCCCGCGATATGCAACTTTTCAGGAAGTTAGGAACCAATATACACAAGCAGTCAGGAAAGCAAAGGCTAACTTTTTCAAACAGAAATTTGCATCCTGTAGCACTAACTCCAAAAAGTTTGGGACACTGTAAAGTCCATGGAGAATAAGAGCACTTCCTCCCAGCTGCCCACTGCACTGAGGCTAGGAAACACTATCACCACCGATAAATCTACAATAATCGAGAATTTCAACAAGCATTTGCTACAGCTGGCCATGCTTTCCATCTGGCTACCACTAACCCGGCCACCAACTCTGCACCCTCTGCTGCAACTTGCCCATGCCCCCGCTTCTCCTTCACACAAATTCAGACAGCTGATGTTTGAAAGCGCTGCAAAATCTGGACCCCTACAAATCAGCTGGGCTAGACAATCTGGACCCTTTCTTTTCTAAAACTAGCCGCTGAAATTGTCGCTAACCCTATTACTAGTCTGTTTAACCTCTCTTTCATAATGTCTGAGATCCCCAGAGATTGGAAAGCTGTCGACTGTCATCCCCCTCTTCAAAGGGGTGACACTCTAGATCCAAACTGCTACAGACCTATATCCATCCTGCCTGCCTTTCAGAAAGTATTCGAAAGCCAAGTTAACAAACAGATCATCGACCATTTCGAATACCACCGTACCTTCTCCGCTATGCAATCCGGTTTCCGAGCTGGTCACGGGTGCACTTCAGCCACGCTCAAGGTCCTAAACGATATTATAACCGCGATTGATAATAGACAGTACTGTGCAGCCGTCTTCATCGACCTGGCCAAAGGCTTTCGACTCTGTCAACCACCGCATTCTGTATTGGCAGACTAAATAGCCTTGGTTTCTCAAATGACTGCCTCGCCTGGTTCACCAACTACTTCTCAGATAGAGTTCAGTGTGTCCAAATCGGAGGGCCTGTTGTCTGGACCTATGGCAGTCTCTATGGGGTGCCACAGGGTTCAATTCTTGGGCCGCACTTTTCTCCGTGTATATCAATGATGTCGCTCTTGCTGCTGGTGACTCTCTGATCCACCTCTACGCAGACGACACCATTTTGTATACATCTGGCCCTTCATTGGACACTGTGTTAACAAAACCTCCAAACGAGCTTCAATGCCATACAACAATCCTTCAGTAGCCTCCAACTGCTCTTAAACACTAGTAAAACTAAATGCATGCTTTTCAATCAACGCTGCTGGCACCCGCCACCCGACTAGAATCACCACTCTCGACGGGTCTGACCTAGAGAGTATGTGGACAACTACAAATACCTAGGTGTCTGGTTAGACTGTAAACTCAACTTCCAGACTCACATAAAGAATCTCCAATCCAAAGTTAAATCTAGAATCGGCTTCCTATTTCGCAATAAAGCCTCCTTCACTCATGCTGCCAAACATGCCCTCGTAAAACTGACTATCCTACCGATCCTTGACTTCGGCGATGCAATTTACAAAATAGCCTCCAACACTCTACTCAGCAAATTGGATGTAGTCTATCCCACAGTGCCATCCGTTTTGTCTCCAAAGCCCCATACACTACCCACCACTGTGACCTGTACGCTCTTGTTGGCTGGTCCTCACTACATGTTCGTCGTCAAACCCACTGGCTCCAGGCCATCTATAAATCACTGCTAGGCAAATCCCCCGCCTTATCTTAGCTCATTGGTCACCATAGCAGCACCCACCCGTAGTCTACGCTCCAGCAAGGTATATCTCACTGGTCATTCCAAAGCCAACACCTCCTTTGCCGCCATTCCTTCCAGTTCTCTGCTGCCAATGACTGGAACGAATTGCAAAAATCTCTGAAGCTGGAGACTCTTATCTCCCTTAATAACTTTAAGCATCAGTTGTCAGACACCTTACCGATCACTGCACCTGTACACAGCCCATCCGAAATTAGCCCACCCAACTACCTCATCCATATATTATTTATTTTGCTCTTTTGCACCCCAGTATCTCTATTTGCACATAATCTCTTGCACATCTAGCATTCCAGTGTTAATACTATTGTAATTATTCTGCACTATAGCCTATTTATTGCCTTACCTCCATAACTTGCTACATTTGCACACACTGTATATATTTTCTGTTGTATTTTCTGACTTTATGTTTTTTTTTTTACCCCCATATGTAACTCTGTTGTTTTTATTGCACTACTTTGCTTTATCTTGGCCAGGTCGCAGTTGTAAATGAGAACTTGTTCTCAACTGGCTTACCTGGTTAAATAAAGGTGAAATAAAAAAATAAAAATAAAAAAGGGACGTCCACAACGACAAATCCATTTAAATCAGACATTTGGTTGAGGTCCATTTGGGGACTTGGTTTGGGGGGCTGAAGTGATTGTAACTTTGAAGTAATGTTGAGGTCATAACACCTTTTGTGTTACTTTTTACTTTGCATTTGGACAGGTATTGTGCAATTTTCAATTTTTCAAAACCTCTAATAACTTTTAGATGATCTTTCAGGTCATGACAAATATACAGAGTTACAACCATGATGATGATGATGATGATGATGATGGAGAACATGTGATATGAATTATGCTTTCTATCCTTATTCAAGGTTTCCTCGCTGATCAGTGTTCCATGTCACTGTCTCTTCCCCTCAGCACCTGCAGTAGGTCCCAGCTGTAGCAGTACAGTCACTGTGCAGTCTGACTGAGGGAGGTTTTGTGTTTCGGCTCTGTATCACTGAAGTGTTGTAGCCGTGTAAATAAGGAGTTTATGAGCTCCTTCAGGTTTCTGTTGGTACCAGGCTAGATAGTTATTACCAAGCACTGCTGGTTTTACAGTCAATAGTGACTGTCTGTTCTGGGAGAACAGCTATCACTGCAGGAGTCTGAGTCACAGTGACCTGTCCTCTGGATTCTGAAAAATAGAATTACAAATATTATATGAATAAATTATTACATATTGTAATCAATAGTTCTGAATAGAAATATTAACATTGATATACATTTCCATGGTGTAGATTTAATTAATTTTCAACAGTAAATTCTGAAAAGTGTCCAGATGAGGATGATGATAAAGGCATGGTTGTTGTGGGTTTCTGTTGTCATGAAGGACAGCTCTCAGTCATGAGGTGTTAAACTCACAGGGATATAAACACTACCAGAGCAGTGGAGCAGATGCGTTATGCAAATGAGTGTTTCAAATCTATTTCAGTTTCCAAGTAGGCTCCCATCATTACAATATATTTTGTCCTGCATGAGTTTGTTTTACTAATAATAGTAATTAGGTGGGTACTTATATTTGTCCTATTTCACGCGTGTATTATACGGGAATTAGAAAAATATTTTTTGGGGATATCCCAACTCCACCTGAGACATCCTCGGAGAGTGGGGTCACATACAGCATCTTTCATTATAAACAGAGACCCTGGAGCAATTAGGGTTAAGTGCCTTGCTAAAGGGCACATCGACAGATGTTTCACAGTGTCGGCCTGGGGATTTGAACTAGCAACGTTTGGCTACTAGGCCAACGCTCTAACCGCTAGCTACCTGCCTTCCCTTTAATAACATCAAACATCAAATGTTTATCAAATAACTAATATATGGCAACTTTTATGTCACACCATCATTTATTTTTATTCTGATGATGATCAGACACAATGAACTGTCTGTTCACTCATGCTTGGTCTCTTTGTAAGTTCCTCTAATCAGTTAGTGAACACTTCTCTAAACTAAAGCTGGTAGGATTCCTCTGGTAGTGTTGTCTGTCCTCTTTGACTTTACCACAACTGTTAAATCTGAGATCAACATATTTAATAAAGGAATATACAACATGGATCACTATCAGTACTGCTGCTGCTGTTGTCTTTCATATGGACAATATGGAGGATACTAGCAACACTGGATCTAATGCTGGACTGTATATAAGACTAGGAGAACACTGATACACAGAAGAAGGAAAAAATACTCATATCTGGATTTAAGATACAATTCATATTTGTATTATCTAGAAACAGCTTATATGAACTGCTTGTTTTACCTGGAAGATGTTATCAATCAATCAATCAATTTTATTTTATATAGCCCTTCTTACATCAGCTAATATCTCGAAGTGCTGTACAGAAACCCAGCCTAAAACCCCAAACAGCTAGTAATGCAGGTGTAGAAGCACGGTGGCTAGGAAAAACTCCCTAGAAAGGCGAAAACCTAGGAAGAAACCTAGAGAGGAACCAGGCTATGAGGGGTGGCCAGTCCTCTTCTGGCTGTGCCGGGTGGAGATTATAACAGAACCATGCCAAGATGTTGCAAAGAATTTTCCATAAGTGACAAGCATGGTCAAATAATAATCAGGAATAAATCTCAGTTGGCTTTTCATAGCCGATCATTAAGAGTTGAAAACAGCAGGTCTGGGACAGGTAGGGGTTCCATAACCGCAGGCAGAACAGTTGAAACTGGAATAGCAGCAAGGCCAGGCGGACTGGGGACAGCAAGGAGTCAGTAGTGTATTTGTGTTGATTATGATTCTGTATGAGTGATCTTCACTGTAACAGCTGCAGCATCACAACACAGAGAGGTTTTTGTACCAGCAGTAATAGGGATTGTATCACTGTGGTGGACTTTTGGTAGCGGCACCAGACTTGATGTTGGAAGTAAGTAAACAACAAAAGTAACTGTTTTATTCACCTTTTGATCTTGTGTTTCAATTTCTCTATCAATTTATCCTCGAATATATTGAGGATTTTTTTACTTACATTTTTTGGTTGATTTCTGGACAAATATACTAGGCCTACACATACTATGGCCATTTTGAAAATAAACGCAAATACATCTTATCAAATTTGACCTGCATTTTTCTGTGATGAGAGTGATTAGCCTACATTTTAGATTAGGTGTATGAATAAACATACTGCACCTTGTAGGAAATGTTCAATAAACAGGTTTAGCAGTTTTGGGGGGAAAACTAAACAAAAAAACACTTTATTTCAAATGAACAAGATAAAATTATCTTTGGCAAGTATTCATACCATATTAGAGTCAATGATTTCAACCACAGTCTAAAGAAATGTAGCTTGCCCAATGGGCAGGAGGTTTTTGTACAATCAGTAATAGGGATTGTATCACAGTGGTACACTTTTGGTAGCGGCACCAGACTAGATGTTGGAAGTAAGTAACAAGCTCTCTTGATATTTCTTTCTGATTACACTTATTAAGTATGTTATTCTTAAACTCTGTCTCTATGAAAATATTGTGATTTTAGATTTTCAAAATGTTTTAATTGCTTTTGACTGACCCTTCTTTCTAATACAATTTTATTGAATCGAAATATTTTAATTGTAGGTTTATTTCTGTCTGATTGTATGATTGCAGACTATAACTCTTAATTCTGGTATGATGACTATTTAATAGCATTGGATATAGTAGTCATTATTGTTGAATTGAGTTCATGGTAGCCTTCACTGTTAGTGTGAAGACAAAGGATCTCAGTTATGTTTGTAACAGACTTCATGATCTACCAAGGTTGATATGCGATTAAAACTCATCTATGCTCAGATTTTGCAAATACTATGAATATGGGAAGGCTATTCTGACCAGATCCATTCCTAAACAATATCTGTATGACATGTATAACTGACACCGTATGACTAGTAACTCTAAAGTTATTTAACCACTTTGGTTCATAAATCTGCTTCGTATCATATTACTTTTAAACAATCTAACTTTTACATTCATATTTGAGAAGGCATTTCCATTTCACTTTATTTTGATGTGTCCTTTGCTGAAGATAATTCTCTTACTGTAACTGTACTTGATGTAGTTACTGAAGTTGATGTGTTCTGTTTCTTCCAGGTAACAGTTCCCCCACCCTCACCGTCCCTTGCCCCCCTCTAGTGAGGAGCTGTCCAGTACAATAAACAGCCACACTGATGTGTCTGGCCAACAAGCGCTTCCCCTCAGACTGGACCATGAGCTGGAAAGTGGACGGGACCAGCAGAGCAGGAGGCCAGTCCCGGGGTCCTGGAGAAGGACGGCCTGTGCAGCTGAGGCAGCACCCTGACTCTCACTGCCCAGGAGTGGACCAAGGCAGAGAGGTGACCTGTGAAGCCCAGCAGAAATCCCAGACTCAGTCACCAAGACCCTGAGGAGGGCTGACTGTTCTGGTAGGACCCCTCAGTCACACACCACTGTGGAGAGAGGATGCTGAGTTCCTCTGCTTTGACTAGCTTTTATTCTAAAATCAGTCGTTCTCTGATTTAGAGATCACTCTCTGGTGTGGACGAACAGGGTTTGGCTTAGTCCATGTGTCAATCCATTCTGTAGATTGAGATTTTGTTCGTTTTAGATTTGATGTGATCTGCTTTTATTCACTATTCATGTTTGCTTTGATGCTTGATTGTGTGATAATGGATTAAAATAAAGATTTCTTTTTGGAATGCATATTTCTGTTGTTTTTATTAATAAACTGGATCTAGATACTGTATATTTGCAATATTCTGGAAAAATATGTATTCAGTAAGGCTGATTAATGATGTCTTTAAAAACTGTCAAGTCTAAAACTCACTCTAACATCATAATTGACCAGTAAGTAATACTTATCACAATATACTATGATATAATAGAAGAGCTGCTGCAATGATAGTAGAAGTTGACTGTTCTTCATTCATCAGGATACGGAGTCTGGGTCAGACGTGTTTGACTTGACAGACTTTACGTAATAAAATAAGAACTATCAAACAGTCAACCGATATCTTGGCTCTCCACGTGTGTTATAGGCTTTGATTTGAGCAAAAAAAAAAAAGACAAATTACAACTATTACAAGTGGCACTACTTCAAGATATAGCAGCGTTTCCCTCTTTCGGTCCTCAAGGGGTGACATTTGGTTTTTTTGTCCTAACACTACACAGCTGATTCAAATTATCATAACTTGATGATTAGTTGATTATTTGAATCAGGGTGTGTAGTGCTAGAGCAAAAACCAAACGTGCACCCCTTGGGTGGCCTCCCAAGACCGAGTTTGGGAAACGCTTGCCATCATAGTGTGAGGACAGTCTTCTTACCTCCAACCCTGGGAACAGAGTGAACATCTGGTGACAATGCTGCTCTATTCTGGGACAAGCAGGAACCACCCAACCTTGTCATCGTGAAGATAAGTTTCACTCCCACAGATACCACCAGTGTAGAAGGAACAGTTTCTCGTGCCTGAAATACCCTGGACTGGGCCAGATGTGAGGGAGTGGACTGGTTTTAATCTCTATGGATTCAGGAGGGACTCATAACAGATATGCCACCATGTAATTAATGACAGATAAAATGGATAATTATACTATACATAGATAGTGTATGTAGTGTACATGTGTCTCATGTTTGAATCCAACATCATGTCATCATTCACAGATCTAACAGTCAGTAACCTGCTCTAAGAAAACAGTTAATATAACTAGAAGATCACAATTTAAATCAGACATTTTGGTTGAAGAGGTCCATTTTTGGGACTTGTTTTGGGGGCTGAAGTGATTGTAACTTTGAAGTAAATGTTGGGTGAACACCTTTTGTTTTACATCTGCGATCTTGCTTTTGCCATATAATGTGTTTCAAAACTTCAAATAAATGTTAGGCTACACTAAAAGCCGTCGACAAATATAACAAAGTTAAAACCATGATGATGATGTTAAGATGATGATGATGGTCATTTGGAACTGAATGATTGCTTTCTAACCATATTGTCACATGTCACAGTTGACCTCATCTAGTGTTCCATGTCATGGCTCTTCCCCCTCAGCACCTGCAGTAGGTCCCAGATGTAGCAGTACAGTCACTGCCTGCCAGTCCTGACTGAGGGAGGTTTTTGTACGGCTCTGTATCAATGTGAACTACATAACCATTGTGGTAACTCAGACAGTAGTAATCTCCTGCACATCTTCAGCCTGGACTCCACTGATGGTCAGAGTGAAGTCACTATATGAGATCCACTACCACTGAATCTAGATGGAGTCCACTGAAGTGTTGTAGCAGAAAAAGTAAGGTGTTTGGAGCTCCTCCAGGTTTCTGTTGATGTCCAGGCTAGACGCAGGTTATTGCCAGACATCACTGCTGGTTTTACAGTTCCCAGAGAGACTGTCTGTCCTGGTGCAGCTTTCTACTGCAGAGTCTTGAGTCACAGTGACACGACCTTCTGGATTCTGAAACAGAGATGGCATGGAGAAAGAGCATTCAATTGTTAATACATTTTTCCATGTAGTATATGGAAATAAAACTGTAATGAGGTTATATAGAGCAATTTGTCCGAATATATACCTTTGGAGACAGAGGGCAAATATCCAAGATAAAGATGGTGATAAAAGTCAAGTGGTTGTGAGTGGAGTCTGTTGTCAGAAGGACAGCTCTCAGTCATGAAGTGTTAAACTGACAGGGATATAAACATTCCCAGACCACTGAAGCATGTCTGCCATGCAAAGTGTCTCTCTATGCCAAATGTGACTCCTGGAGCAAGCAGATAATGTATGCCTCATTTGGTAATATAGCAGTGAGGGAAAATGTATTTAGTCAGCCACCAATTGTGCCAAGTTCTCCCACTTAAAAAAGATGAGAGAGGCCTGTAATTTTCAGTAATAGGTACACGTCAACTGCTGACAGACAAATTGAGAAAAAAAATCTAGAAAATCACATTGTAGGATTTTTTATGAATTTATGTGCAAATTATGGTGTGGAAAATAAGTATTTGGTCACCTGCAAACAAGCAAGATTTGCTCAAGCAGACCTGTAACCCCTTCTTTAGAGGCCTCCGTCCTCCAACTTACCTGTATTAATGGCACCTGCTCTGAACTTGTTATCAGTATGAAAAGACACCTGTCCACAAACTCAAACAGTCACACCTAAACTCCACTATAACAAGACCAAAGAGCTGTCAAAGGACACCAGAAACAAAATGTAGACAGCACCAGGCTAAAAGACCAACTAAAATAGGTAAACAGCCATTTGAAGAGAAATCAACTGTGGGAGCAATTAGGAAATGGAAGACATACAAGACCACTCTGATAATCCCCTCGATCTGGGCTCCACTAGTTCTCACCCCGCTTTAATGATACAAGAACGGGTGAGCAAAATCCCAAACCACACGGAGGACCTAGTGAATGAACTCCAGAGAGATGGGACCAAAGTAATGCAAGCCAGCTGATCAGTAACACACAACACCCAGGACCCAAATCCTGCAGCAAGACGGGTCCCCATGCTTAAGCCAGTACATGTCCAGCTCCATCTAAAAGCCTAGTTAGAGTAATTTGGATGATCCAGAAGAGGATTGGGGAGAATAGATAGTAGATGAAACCAAAATATAACTTTTTGGTAAAACTCAACCTGCCTTGTTTGGAGGACAAAGAAAACGATTGATCCAAAGAACAAAAATACCTACTGTGGCACATGGGGGGTAAGAATGTGCTTTGGGCTTGTTGCAGCAAAGGGAACGATAGGACGACTGATCCGGGTAAACAGTGAATGAATGGGGCCAATACGAGATTTGAGGAAAACCTCCTCATCAGCAAGGGCATGAAGATGAATGTGGTACCCAGCATGACAATGATCCCAATATACCGCCCGCAACGAAGGAGTGGTTCGAAACTTTTCAAGGTCTGGAGTGGCCCAGCCAGCTCTCCAGATCTCAACCCCATATAAAATCTTTGGAGGATCACTATTAATCTCTATATAAAACATTTTGATTTGAGATATTTTATTTTCCAAAAATATTGTATATATTGATTTTGAAAGAGTTTTCAACAGTTTATTTAATCAAACATAAATTATGGAGGTGTATTGTAGATTGAGACTATAAATTTTTTATTTGGCATGATAACTATAATATTTGTTATTGTAGTATCAGTGCATGTGTTACATAGCATGAAAGGGTCTCTGCTTATTTGGGGATCAATTGGACGTACCACTACAAATAAGGAGACATTCTGATGAGAAACGATCCCAAAAATATATTTATGCCAAAATAATGCCAGTTAAAACACGTCATACTTGTA